>NC_080717.1:18074835-18212335 GCF_019097595.1 Hemibagrus wyckioides | reverse complement strand
TAAGACAGCATATATAAGATTATATAATACTCCTGACAGGACAAAAAAACCCACAATTCCTAGTATCCTAGGGTTTCCTCGCTACCTTTTTAATGCACAGCCACTAAACTTAAAGAAACACTAGATGGCAGCAGAGAAGTTTCTATAAAAAGCTCTAGGCCACACTGGGCCAAATACATGCTACTGTATGTGTTTTATGGAGCTAAGAGAGACATTTACACTTAAATCTTTGTTGTGCAGATAAGAACAATTAAAACATACACTTTATATTATATATTACATTTATTTCTACACTTCCATTTCTAAGGGTCTGTAGAAAGTTTGCATACTTTGTTCAATGTTTAGCATGAGAACAGATAAGTCCTGTTGACTTAAACAAAAAAACATTAAACTATATAAAAAGTAATATAAAATAAAATTTACCTCAGTTCTATTTAATTTTAAACATCAAATACTTTTTGGTCTACTGTAAAGAGCATCTGTTGCACAAAGTACACAGTGTCTACCATGGTTCAGGGATATGAACAAACCATGTGTGTGTGTGTGTGTGTGCATGTGTGTGTGTGTGTGTGTGTGTGAGTGTGTGCGTACCTGAAGGCTTTTAGAAGTCTGCAGGAAGCTGTGGTAATTTCCTCTAGCCTGCGTCACTAACGCTCCTCCGTGCCTGGAGTCCTAACCACAACCACATGGGACTCTGACTCTTTCAAAGAGAGCATTCCTCACCTCATTGGGACTCAAACAAGAGAGAAAAATACATTCAGAGTTAACGTCAGGGTCAAGGAAAAAATAGCAAGGAAAATATTTTTACAGACACAAAAGCTTTATTAATCTTGGTTCATTATTTCTGATGAAATGTTGGCATGCTGAAATACTGAACAGTCTATTACTGGTACTAAACTAAAAAGGATTTTGATGCTAAGATGCATAATTATTAAACGTATTCTATTCCATCTTATTTCCCACTTTTGTGTTTGATATTTTCTAGGTTTCTATCAACTAACCTGAGAAGGATGATGGACTAATTACACTGAGCTCTATCTGCATAGCAAAGTCAGTCCACTTCATAGATTAAGATCAAAGACAAATATGCATCTCCAAATGATTCCTGTGATCCCACAGAGCACCACTGTGAACTACTATCAAAAGCAGAGTCAAATTAAAGGACAGATTTGCAAGTACACACATACACACAGTGTGCCTCTGATCTTAAAGGCCAAGCAGCAGGGTTTCTCGTGACTCCCAGAAATCAGGAAAGGATTAGTCACTGACATTATCACAAAACAGAGATGTCTAAGCAATGTCCATCAGCAAACCTTCTTAGATGACAAGATTTAAAGGCAGACATTTATGTAGAGAAAATGATTTCTCTGTGTACCAAACTCAAAATAGTCTCCAAACAGGAGCATGCATTTTGTGCCAGGTTAAAGGCTCTGCCCTCTGCTGAAATAACAGAGAACTGCGGTTTGGGGCAACAGTTGCATTCAACAATTGAGTACAGATGGAGAACATATTAAAGGAAAAACTAGAGTCTCTGTTATGCTGTTGGGTAATTTCCTGATCAACTTTTGATTATTCTCACTGACAGCTTTATTCTATGATACAAATTTCTATCCTGGCTGATGAGTGGCCTCTTCCCAGATGACTCCATCTGCATCCACAGAGCATGAGGGCTCACTGAACGGTTTGATGAGTATTAAAATGATGTTAATCACATGCTTGACCACCAGAATTCAACCTATCTAAACCTGTGGGTGATCTGGATTGTTGTTTTTAGACAGTATTATCCACCACCTTTATTAAAACACCCATTCTTTTGAAAGAATTGTGTTTGTTTTTCCAGTACAGACTTGTAGACTCTTTGACAAAGATGGACTGAAACTGTGCTGTTGGCTTGTTTTGTCTCAACACCATACTCCTTACTGAGCTTTCACCTTACACTTTATAATGTGTCACCTATATGTACATAGAAAAAGTGTAAATACATTCTGGAAAAGTTTATTGCATCATCTCTCTCTCTCTCTCTCTCTCTCTCTCTCTAGACACACACACACACAAAACTAACACAAAACACAGACTGTTGCTTGCTGCATACTTGATTTTTATGCAGCATCCTGTGCCATGAGATTGGGCAGGAAGTTTGCCTTGGCTGGGTAACCGCCACTCAATGAATCATTTATGAAGACCAAAAATATTCAAAATTGAAAATATACACTTACTGTCAGTTATGCTGAGAAACCCAGTGGATTATTCTACCCATAGGAACGTTTCAGTTCAATTTCTATGAGCGTTGCATATAGAAGGCTTTGAATAGAACATTAAGGTATATAGAAAACGCTGTAATAGTACTGATAACAGCATCTGGCTAGCTGGTAGCAGCATTACAGCACAGCAGTAGTAAAACTGTTTATAGCACAGTACTGGTAATTTTCTAAATCTGATTGGCCAGAAGATGTTGATTAATTGTCTATAACAGCACTTTGGTGGTATTTCCACGGTGACATATACTAGTGTTTCTATATTAACAGCTAATTAACAGGTGCATTTATGGCAGATATTTCACAGGATCTAAATCTAATAATAAATAGATAGATTTTTTTTTTTAAATGATTTACTGAAGAAAAGTGTATAATTGTTTAATTTAGTGAAGGTTTCTGTAAAGAGACATTAATTTAACAGTTATGGAAGAAGTCTCAAGTGTCAGCACTTCATAATTGGCGGAAAGTAATTTTTCCGTCATGGGAACATTGAATAGTGCAACAGAGGATGCTTTTGCTTCTGGTTTTTAGTACCATAATAAACTGTTGTATTTTTGTCTTATTGCCTTCAAAAGAGAGAAAACAAAGCCTTGTGAGGAAACAAGTGAAGGAATTCAAGAACTAACTTGTATTGTGGACATTCCACACCACTGAACTATAATGTATATAACTAGAAAACAGAAAAAGCATTATGTGTGGGTTTTCAGCTAAGAAAAAGCAATCTTTGGCAAATTACTGTGATATAAGAGAATAGGACGTGCTGAAATAATCTAAATAATAATCAACAGTGTAGATACAATAACTCAGCTTCATGTTAGACTACATCTCACTACATCTTGATTATTTTCCTATAACAGCATGCTCTATTCTGAATTATTTCTTACTTTATGCACAGTATTGTAAACATAATCCTATTTCTTGTGCAGCACTAAAACTATACGTGTTCTAAATCGTTAAGCATAGATGATCAAAATTGCATGAATTCACATCGTTGGACATACTTGCATGCTCAAATGTCCTCATACACCAGAACTGAAGTACTGACAGAGCGGAGATCCTCCATATCAGTGTTCTAGAATGGGTTTCACGCTTGGCTGCAAGCCAATTTTACCCTTGAGAGTTTCTTAGCCATTTCCAATGTCTGTGAGAAGCAAATTCGCAGCACACTGGAGGCTTAGCAGGTCCATCATCATTGCTCAGACAGTGCCTTATTACTGCTCTCTTTTTGTAATGATCTGCTGAAAACAATTAGCAACCGCAGTGCCATTCTGAGCAAATGTATTATAGTCCAGGCCTGAAGGACCACAGAACTTCACAGCCTAGTATCTCAATCAATTCACCTCATTTTCAAGGCTTTCTTGAGTCAGATCACATAGGATAGAGTACTGAAATCTCTCCCGTGCGACGTTATCACCCTCCCAGCTGTAGTTTGACACCTGTGATATAAAGCATACTGAATGAAGTAATAAAGTTTAGATGAGATGTGAGTTCTAAAGTGCTTCTTTATTTCAATTGGAGGCTGCTTCACACATCGCAGGATATTATGTTCAATTTGAACCGCAGCCAAAATCCATCAGAGCCCAATGTCAGGGAAAACTGTGAAGTTAACGCATACCAAGGCAGATAATGGTCCCTGGACAATGAAACAGAAATTTATCTGAATTAAGTTTACATACATTTTCTGTGAATGCTTTGTAATGCACTTTTTTTTTTATTTTATTGAGGTCATCCTTTTTCAACAACACTACATTACTGTGTAATAAGGAGCTGAAAATCTGATCTGATCTATTATCTATATGCCTTTCTCAGAGCTCTGAGATGCAGTTCAATTCAGTTCCTGAGCCCAAGATAGAAACTGTACACCCAATAAATGCTAAATGTGCTTCAGATAAATATAATCTATAATATTGGCATGTTCCCTGTCTGCATTGAAGAGAAGGTCTTTGGGAGACCTCGTATATGTAAATGGGGTTAAGGCAAAGTGAACCACAGTATCTATTTTAATGGGCCATGCTGAAATGTAGCCAAGTGTTAGATAAAACATAAGTAAGAGCAGAGGAAAACTTATAGGCAGGCTAAGAATATGTGCAACACACAAACATATTACATTGTCAAACTGCATCTGAGAAAGAACCATTCATATCCACCCTTGTATGAATGAATGAGTGCAGCTTGATTCTAATCTGAAAGCTAACTACCATAGTGCTCATTATTATTCATAATGTATTGAAGATGGAATGATGGACTGATGGTTTTAAATTCGTATTTGAACATGTTTGATCTTGGTGGTTAAATTTGGACAAAATCTTTTATATCTTAGAATTTTTACCAGTCCATAGTTTAATTGCATGTGTTGCTATAGTATCAGTCATGTATTTTGGTCATCCTGCATTGAACATAAGAAACTATAATCCCATAATCACATAATGTTACTGTATCAGACTATACAGTGCTATGTCTTCCAAGCTCTAAGACATGGCAAGGTTTTTACCTCAAGCTGTAGACCAAGCATAGATAGAAAAGAAAACACTAAGCCAACAGTCATTTGTTAGAGGTAGAAAACCTATGTGTTTTCAGCCTGGGCATTTTTTGAGACTGACAAGATCTTTTATATATGTGCTTGTTGAACATCTCATTCCACATTGAATCCCCCCTTTGTCATTATAATAACATCCAGTCTTCTGGGAAGGTTTTCAATGTTTTTGGCATGTGGCTATGGGAATTTGTGCCTATTCAGCCATAAGAACATTAATATGGTCGGGTCCTAATGTCAGATGAGAAGGCCTGGTGCACAGTTGGTGTTCCAGTTCATCCCAAAGATGTTCAGTGGGGTTGAATTTAGGGCTATGTGCAGGTCACTGATGTTCTTCCACTCCAGCCTTGGCAAACCATGCTGGAACAGGTTTGGACCTGTTTGTTCTATTGAAGGAACATCTAAATGCTACAGAATATAAAGACATTCTGAGTTATTCTATGCATCCAGTTTTGTGGTAACAGTTTGAGGAAGGCCCACATTTGGCTGTGATAGCCAGGTATCCATATAAGCCATATGAGCAGTAGTGGTTCAGTGGTCAGTTAAAGTCTTTGGGTTTCTGATAAATAGGTCAGGGTCAAGGTTCAAACTTTAGTGGCTGCCAAGGTGCCACTCTTGGGCTTTTGAGCAAGGCCCCAAACCCTTTTTGCTCCAGGGGCACTGTATCAGGTCTTGATGTCCCTGACCCCAGAGGAAGAGATTAATTTTACTTGAATAAAGGATTCTTTTTCAATACCCTATGATGGCATTGTGATCAGTGTGTGATTGAAATGAAGTCACAAATATATATGAATAGAATAATTATAAGATTATTTTAATGTAGGTTATTCAAAAGAAATTGATAGGATGTATATCCATAGTATAACTTGGTGGTGGCAGCATCATACTTTAGGGCTCCTTCAGCCAGCATTGGAACTTTTCTCAAGGTGGAGGGAATCATAAATAGCTACACATACCATTTGATTTTTCAGGTGTTTGCTAATAAGCTGAAAATGTAACAGAATTTCACCTTTTCGGGGTTGGCACAAAAAAACATTCATCCGTATCAATGAAGGACTGGCTTAATAAGAGTCCAGACCTGAATCCAACCAAAAATCTGTGGGGTGACCTGAAGTGTGCTGTGCACAGGGGATGCCCTTATAATCTGATGAATCTGGAATGATTTTTCAAGTAAGTGTGGGGAAATATTGCAAAGTCAGGATGATAAATGTTGATAGAGTGTTGTAATAAAATCAAAAGGTGCTTCAACAAACTATTAGTTAAGGGGTGTGCCCACTTATGCAACTAGGTTGTTGTTAATGTTTTACTTAACAATATCCCCCATAAAATTTCTGATCGTTTTTCTCTTCATTTGTAGAAAGTTAGGAGTGGAAAAAAATACTGAAATACTGACATTTTTACCTGCTATTTTAATGAATAAAACCTTTGATATATATATATATATATATATATATATATATATATATTTATTTATATATATATATATATAGTCAAGTGTTAGATAAAACATAAGTAAGAGCAGAGGAAAACTTATAGGCAGGCTAAGAATATGTGCAACACACAAACATATTACATTATATATATATATATATATATATATATATATATATATATATATATATATATATATATATATATATATATATATATATACATACATATATATATACACACAGAGGTGTCTCTCATTGTGTGTGTGTGTGTGTAAGTGTCACCAGGCTACTGTCCACTGTAATAAAAATCCCTGCTGTACTTAGTATCCATCCATTTTTAATGAAGTGTCTCAGCTGTGTGTGTGGTGTTGCACATTAGTGTGTGACAGAGGGAAAAAGGGGGTAAGCAGGAATGAAGGTGTGACACTACTTACTAAAGCAACTGAGAGAAAACAGAATACTGCCCTTCGCCCTCTTTACTTCCTCTCTTCTAAAGTGTACAGAAGTTATGAGCTGACAGCTAATCTCATTCTCTTGGGGGGAGTAAAGTTAGACACTCGAGTTTACAAAATCGCACTGCGAAAATAGAAACAGCACCACTTGCTCTTCTGTAGGCAGCTTTTCTTAACCTTGAGGCCTGCTTTCTGTCTCTTGTTCTCTCTCTCTCCCTTTCTGACTGTGAGCTGAAACCGTGAGACTGCATCACATTAGATCAGTGGAACAGCCAACACTGGACTGTGTGTGTTTGGCCGGGTCTGTTTACTTAAAGTAACCCATTAGGGGAAAGGTGGGCAGTGACAGTGACTAAAAAAAACCCTCAACAGACAACTGGCAGTGTTCTGCTCTAAACGGCACTGAAAATATATAGGACACATTGACTGCATGGAGTAATGCATTTGACAAGGAGTTTATTTCTCTACTGAATTCATTCCCTTTCCACAGCTGCTAACAGGAAAATTATGACAAAATATAAATAACAAAATCCGACAGTGTTTTCTTTTTTAGTCTTCTTTTAATTTAATTACAAACCTCAGTTAAAAGTGGCAAATTGTCTAAATTTTTCAACATATTCCATTTTATCTTTCACTCGTCAAGAATGTAACATTGAACAACTGAAAAATAGTACGATATTTTGTCATTATATTCAGCCATCACCTATTGGCAAACAATGCTAAGAGCTTATTGGAATGCAATGAAAGAAAAATACAATTATGTTATACAAAGATCAAAAATACTATTAAAAACCCTTATTATAAATGGCAGCGCTATATTAATAAACTGCTATTGACATTTTACATGTAAGTACAAAATATTGTTGAGGTAGCACCCTCTAAAGTCACTTTTTAAATGTTAAAATACTGAATAGACATGACTCGACTTTTTTTTTTATTTACATTACAGCAAATCTATGTTCCGTACTTCATTACAATTGAATTCCTTTGGTAAACAAATGGTCAGACCATGTGCAGTCCTGCATGTTTAAATTGTACATTCACAACATTTTTGCATCATTCTTTTGGATTCATTTTTTTTTTTTTACATAATGCAAAAAAGGGGGCAAATGCATTGTTTTACAAAAAAAAGCTTTTTTATTAAGAACATTCATTCCGTTCTGTTCCACCACTGACCCTTGGAGAGTTATCAGACTGCATTATTTTATAACTCACCCGCTATTTTCTCTGCAGCTCACCTGTGATGGTTTTTAGGGTAAAAAGGTCAAGTGTGAAAGCTTGGTGCACAAGGGCAGCTCCGGCGCCAGACAGGTCCCCTCAAGACGCATTCTCCAGTGTGTGTGTGTTCCCCTTTTTTGGGGTGTAAACATTAGCAGGGCACCTTGTATTGGCCTAATGAAGACATCTCGAAAGGGGTCTGGCTGAAAGACTAGCCCACACCCATCTCTGTCAGAAGGGCTCATAACAGGCCAGTTTGGCTGGGCATCTACTCATTATGAGGTTATGCTAAGACCATGTAAGATCCAACAGAGACCCCATTGTGTTTCTGAGCTTGGTGTTTTTTTTTTTTTTTCTTCTCTTCCTCACCCATATCAAATGTCAGCTTGGGAGGGAAGGAAAGCATGTGGCGGACTGTAGGAAGAAAGGAATGGGCTAAATAAACCAAACCAAATTCAGAGAGGAAACTTCAGCAGATTGCAAATGAAACATTCTCAAGATGGCAAACTTAACTTTGGTTTAAAAGACATAACACAATGTGTAAGCTTGGCTTACAGTGAAGAAAATACGTATTTGCTCTGATGTGTATGCTAACATTCATGCCCATTTAAACAAACAAACAAAAAATACCATCTTTTATTTATATAAACGTGACTGAATATGAACTGATAAACATCTAAGACACACGTGGAAAAAGAGATTTTTATGAATAAAGTATACAATAAACTATGGAAATAAAGCATCTATAAAAATATAAAGGATTTTTTTAACACAAAACATTGATATCTTATTTGTTTAATAAATCCTACTGTCTAGCAAGTTAAGACTCGGAAAGCCGCGATTGGAACAGTCAACTGGAAAAAAAGGTTCAGTGCAATAAATGTAGGTGATTTATTTACTGAGCGCGTGTAGATCGGTGCTTTTTTCTTTTAGAAGATTTTGACGCGCTTACCGCCCACAGCCCGGCCTCCTTTGAGCGCTCGGGGCGCAGGCTGCTCCTTGGAGAGCGGACAGTACTTGATGGTATGTGCGTTGTCGCCGTTAGCGCTGCACAGCGGGCACGTGTATGCGCGCAGGATCGGGCACACCACGCGGCCGTCGGGCGCCTTCAGCACGTGTGAGCCGTACACCTCTTCAGGCGCGCCGTTATTCCGACAGAACACGCAGATCTTGGGCTCCTGCTTGGCGCGCGCTGCCGCCGTCTTGCGCACCTTCCTATCCGCGCCGAACAGCTCAAAAGCCGCGAAACTTCCACCTCCTCCTCCTCCACCTCCTCCGAAGCCCGCGTCGCGCTCATGCCCTACAATCCCCGCGCCGTGGCTACGGAACGGTCCGAGCGCTGAGAAGCGTTCCTTGAGCTCAAGGAGGGAAGGCGGCGGCGGGCTTGCGGGTGGGCAGCAGCAGCCGCACGACGAGGAAGAGGAGCAGCACGAGGAAGAGCAGCAGCAGTAGTCCAAGTGCGCGGCGCACGGGCATGGCGCGGAGTCATCCAGGCCCAGTGTGGCTTTCAGAGACTCCGTGATGGAGTTGGGGCTCGCTCCGCCGCCGGGACCGCGCTTGCTGCTCTGCGTCACCAGCGTGGACAGGCCCAGATAGTCGTTCCAGAAGTTGAACGTGTAGTCGTAGGACGTGCGCGCGCTTAAGTAGCTGTGGTTTAAAAAATCCATCTCGCTTTTCCCCTGACTCCTGAGCGGCGCGATGGCGCCTCTCTTTGCAGGATAAAACGGAGAATAAATATTCCGTCCCGAGTTAAACGGCAAGTAGCTAACAGATGTATTCAGGTCCTGCGCTTGTCTTGGGTATTTCGGGCTGCGCGCGAGGCTGCTGGTTATAAGCCTGGAGAAGGAGCGAAAAGATGGGCGGGGCTCTTTGCGCTTCGAGTTTGGGAGCAGATCAACAGCGTGATTTCTTCAGCACGATCTAAAGCCCTCAAAAGGGAAACGACTCCGCAAGAAAAAAAAAACGAGCAGTACCGCAACTTTGCAACTTTACGATGTTAAAACAGCCATAAAGCGTGTTAGCTGCAGTGTGCCTGTCCTCCCTAATAAAAACACACAGAGAGATGAGACCAGAAACTCGCATTACGATTATGCAGTTGCGTTTGAAACGTTACACAACTGCGTAATATTTTTCGGTAAAATGTTATTCTATCGTGATCCACGACCCCTCCCTGCCTGTCTCACACACGAGCCTTATTTTTGACTATTGCCACCAGCAATCCATCTTCCCTACAGTAAAATGCGAACAGAGACGGGCTATTTTGCGCAAAAATCTCTTATGAAACACTAGTAGCGAAACCCACTGGGACTGCGTGCTTGTTTGCGTGAACGCGCTGCTCTTTGTTCTTTGAGCGCGCGACCATCGCACCTGCGCACAGCAGTTTACTCCATGCAAAAAATATGTTTCAAATATGTTTCAATCCCTAAAACTCCTCTTTAATCAAACGCACATCAATATATTCATGTATAGGCTTATTAGTGCGTGCCAGCTGTCTTTCGCTTTCTAAGAAAAGAAAGCATTCATTGTAGCAGCAATCGTGGTATTAGGGGTAGAACCCATACACCTGTTAGTGATTCTTGATGCTTGTCCACACACACTACAGTCCTTTCTCTGCAGCACAGCACTTAACCGAGCCTCGAGCTGGTGTATCATTTGGAGTTAAATGGCCTAAGCTCAGATGTCAGTAGATTTGCTCGGGTCCCGCAGTTCTCTTTTTGATGGGGTGCCCGCTGTGGACTTGGCTCTCAGTGAAGGGCTGTAGTGCTGGAAGGCTTTTGTTCTACAAGCTCCTGGCTCACTGCAAGCATACTGAACTACATTGGAGCCAGCTCAATCTCTCTCTCTCTCTCTCTCTCTCTCTCTCTCTTCTCCAAAGAGCTCCTGGCCCAAATCCTGGAGCCACAGAGAAACTTATAATAAGGGTCTGGCTAGATTAAGTCATCTCAGAGTAAACAAAAGACTGCTTTGCATTTTTGTGCTTTGTTTAACACACCAAGAGTGGGTGGGAGACAAGGGGCAAAGGCACAAACACAGGCACAGGCACAGGTGCAGACCAGATGAACACTAAAGATGCACCCTAAAGAAGTGCATGTTCTTCAGCCTCTCTCTTTCTCTGTGTATGCATCTCTCTAGCACGTGCATTATAGATACTGTTTTCAGACTCTGATGGAGACGTAATGATTAATGCATTACAAATTGTGGGCTTTTTTTTTGTTCCTTCTGACTGAGGACTCTGTAAGGGAAATAATGCAGTGTTTCTGCATTGGCATCTTTGCACCACTGGGGGTCTATGTGAGCTGAGTATAACATTACAGGGATGATGTCATTGGGCATCCTGCAAGGCAATAATTTACATAATAAGAGACGTGTAAGAACAAAACACACACACACACACACACACACACACACACACACTGTTTTGCTACTCAGTTTTACAGGAAATTTAGCACGTAATGTGGCACATCATTAAACAACAGACAATGTATTACTGCTTTCTTTAGTACACTCAGTTTAAGAGGCTAAAGCCAATTTTTATGGTGGATAAAAGAGCAAATAATTGGACAAACTGAGGAGAAAACCTCTAGCTCTGTATTCTGTATTGATGAGTTGATGGCTACGTAATGACAACTTTATCACTATTGCTCTTCCTAGTGATGTTCTCTATGGGTTTTGAGTAATGTGTATGTCAATAATAGTGTTTCATACTCCAGCGAAAGATAAAACTACCTTCAACCCACAAGACCTTCTTCTTCTATCATGATGAATTATATTTCTTTGGAATGTGAACATGAGGCTCCCAGAGCATCGCTACCACAACAGGCACCGTATTTCTAATTAAAAGTGAAAGAGAGCTTTTTGAAGCCCATCCAGCTCAGAGGATTAAGTCTATTTAAAGGGGAATTCAACAGAATGCCATACCTCTGTGTTTAACCAAGTGGAAACTAATAAAGAAGATGTGCTTTGTGTATGTTTGCACTTGGCTTAGTAGCTTTTCTTTGCCCAGGAGAACTACTTTAGCTGAACTTTTGCCCTTGCCAAGCACACATTTAGTCTGCAGGGTGAATGAAGCAAGACCTTGGTTATTCAATATGACCTTTGAATATTTATGCAATTATGTATTTTCAATTGAGTGGTTGCATATGTAAACAGGATCAACCTTTTTTAGCCTTATTAGACTAATTATTTGTCTTTCATCAGCTGAAATGTCCTTGTGAATAAATTTGTCAAGGCAAGCAATGGCCTACTTGTTGATTAATACGAATACATTTTAGGCATTATTGTGAGTGTAGTCTACTTGGTGTACATGTAGAAAGCATAATAATGCACAAAATAATGCATTATACATGGAAATGTATCCAGTAAGTCAGTATCTTTGGACTTTATGACAATATTCATGTCAGTGAATCAACTAAAATTTGTTAACTAAGGATTTTGTAAGCACAGAGTTCTGTCTCTCTCTCTCTTTCTCTCTCTCTCTCTCTCTCTCTCTCTCATGTCCAGTGTAAGTAATGATGGAAAGTCCTGGCTGTGGCTCTGTAGAACCTTTTCTGTCCTCTTGATTTTGAGCCTGAAATATTAATGACCACATTATTACTTAATTTTGTTGTGACTTGGAGGGATTAATACCCATCCATTAAACAGCGCTAATTCTTCCCTTGTCTGGAAAAAGCTCATGCCTACTGGATCGCAGAATTACATTACATGCTGAAAGATCTATGGCACCAGTGAGGAGGCTAGTGCTGCAAATTGATTTAGCGGTGCGAGCTGACAGTGATGATGTGGGAGGTTGCTGACCAAGGCAAACTTTTACTTTTAATGAGGTATATTGTTATGCTCATCACAGTTGGTGTAATGCTAGCATTTGGCATGCATAGGGCCTGCCTTCTGTAACTGGAATCGTCCTTAATCATGTTGGATTTTTGAGAGATGATTTATTAACTCTATAAAAATGTGCTTTTTTAAGTTTGCACTATCTGTACAGCTTTATCATTACAGTCCGTATCTGGACGGTTTCTTGTGTCGATGCCTGCTCCACATTTGTGTTTTGAGAACAACAGAACAAAAAACAACCTTTGGTCCACCTCCAAACATGAACTGAAGCTAATTAAATGAATATAATAGGATTTGCTCATTTGATTTACTGAGATGTGATTCTCTTATCTTGCATTAAATGAAATGTGTCACATACCACCTACCTTCATTACAAGCCCAGGCATGTTTGAGCATCCGGAAGCACCACAATTTCTAGTTGATTTATTTAACATTATGGATAAACATCCATCTTCGCCATGCTTGTTATATTATTGATTGTCACTGTCAGGATGATTATTGGTATGACTTGGGAAGGAAAACAATATTTTCCACTGTCAGCCATATGTAATCTCTTCTCTGTTTTTTTTCTATGTAAAATCCCAGCTCATTGCTTAACCATGTGGGGGCATTTAATAACTATTAGACTGAAGAGCCTGGCAATGCGAGCCTGAACATATGCACTAATTTAATCATCGTGCTAAACTGATTTAATATGATGGATTGCTATAGATTCTTGGCACCATATTGCATTGTGCAATGGCATTCAGACATCTGATCTGGAAAGGGCAGATTCCCTTCACAGCTTCATCGAATGTTCAGGTTACCAGGAGGGTGATTTTCACAACACAGTAAATGAAAAATGTTCACATACTGCTGCACTATTTGAATTAGTGTTATATATAATAAAAACATCCACACTGATTAGAGCAATTCAAGTTAATATTTAAATGGCAATATAGTTTGTTAATTGCATTCTTTTCGTTGTAGCTATAATTGTGTAACTAGTAATACAAACATAAAAATTATGCACATCCTCTTGGCTTGATATATGATTTATACAGTAGCTTGAAGTCTTTTTTAAAGCAAAATATAAATTAAACCAAACTAATAGTAAGCATTAATCCTCTTTTTGTCTTTAGTGTGAAATTGAGGACTGATAGCAGACACAGAGCGTGCTTTGAATATAAATGATATAGGTCTCGGTTTATGAGATTTATGTGCTGAATAGAATACAGAAAGCAGATAAATGATATGGAATGATGGAATGAAACACTCCTGTCTGTTTTTATTACCTTTTAGGCGATGAAAATGTGCTTCTTATAATTGCATGTGAGCTCCTCTGATAACTGCAGTAGGCTTTCTTTTCATATAGTGTATATCTGATAGTAGAGTTGAACCTCTGTATCTGCTCATGAAGCATATAATGTTAATAAAATGAATAAATCAATATCACACACATTTTGGTTGCAGAAGACTGTGAGGCAGAGAAACACAACAGTGAATCGTCCCAGTCACCCAGTCCTACAGCTCTGCCACCTCGGTGAACATCCAAGCACAGCTGCCAACTTAATTCATTAAACAATGGAAAAATAACAGCTTTGCTGCCCAGCCAGTTGTATTTCTGTTGCTGTTTTCCCACTGAGTTTTAATACAGCAGCATGCAGAGAGGCCATGTCTTCTGGAGCTGTTAAAATTGAAATGAGGAGATGTACGCTACATTTATGATGAGTTAATGCTTAATTTCCATAAGAGACAGTTAAGCAGACATTATGGCCAGCATTACACTAATGGCTTTCACTAGGGATGCCATTTAATGCATCTTACATATTCAGAATTTAAAAAAAAGAAAAAAGAAAAGAAAAACAATGACTCTTCTGCCTTAAATCATGTACAATTAAAATGTAGCTACTAAGCAATTCGTTGTTATTCCAGAGAGAGCGAGAGAGAAATGTTACGAATGTTGCATTAATGTGCATGGTTCTGCTTTTTTGCACTGCAGTATTATTACCATGCCCATTCCTTATCTGAAATGCATTACGTTTAATACGTTGATTAAAATATTATTGCCACCACCCCCCATCTCCCAGCCCCCGGTGATTCAGCAATGAAACTAATTTTCATATAATGAGGACTATTAATATTGAGGATGATGAAGATAGGAGCACAGCAGAAGCAATGTGAGTGATTACCATGCCAGGTAACAGGCTGCAGAGACGCAGTACACATTAATTACCAACCCAACCAAACCTATTCATCTCTCTCTCTCTCTCTCTCTCTCTCTCTCACTCTAACAGCCAAAAATCTCTGCTTCTAAGCAATCAAAAGAGCACTAGAGCATGAAAAGCTTAGGTGTATTAGGAAAAATTAAGCATAATCCTTCTTCACTGGGCTCTGATCTTTTATGTGAACTTTTGCTTAAAATAGCTCTAATTGGCCCAGATGTGTCTGTGTGAAATGGACTTTATTTGTGGGAACTTCACAATGACCTATTTGGAACTGCAGAGGAGTACTTACATCTAAAGGTAAAAATAAGGCTCTAGCGTTTTAGCTGCTTTGATGTTCCTCTTGCTATGAATCAAAGCAAAGCATGAAGCGTGAAAAACTGAACAGTTAAATACAATATGTGACATTCCTGTGCTTTAATGTCTCTCAGTCCTCAACCTAATCTGTGCATAAATTTAGCTCTGTTTTCCATGATTGCAAGATGCACAGTGTAAGACAAGTCTCGCTTTAAAAAATTTTTTGTTTTTTAATGAATTGTTTGTGTTTAGTTCAGGCTTGCAGTGCTGGTATAATGCACCTGACACGCACACACAATGGGGCTTTTGTTGTCCTGGCTTAGACAGGGAAAAGAGGGAACTAACCATTCCCTAAGTCCTTTCATCTTCCTCCACGGCCCATCTCAGGCCTGTGCTTTTAAAGCTGATGTAGTCAAAGCAGTAGGCAGCTGTACTGTAATGCTGAGCATTAATGCACTGTTTTGAGGAAAGTACATAAGAGCACATTCGCAAAGAACTGATACAGTTTATTGCTTTTCCAATTCACTCGCAGGGTTAATTTTTCAGTGAAGTCATTAAACAGTGATTACCTACAGACTGTGATTTGGTCAGCATTAGAGCTTGCCAGCACTCAACACACTGGATGCATTAATCAAAAGGCCCATTAGTCCATATGACTGTGTTTTGTCGTGCATGACTGAAAGCTTTACTAATAACCCAAGCCTTGTTATCCAGCTGTGTGAGCATGCCTGCTCACCTGTCAACATGCTCACATCATTAGTGGACTGTCCACTCTGAGACATTGATTGAGAGTGTGGCATGTGTGATTTTGAAGAATCAAACTCCCTGATGACTCAAAAGCAGAGATAGTGATCAGAAGAGCTCATGTAGTTGCTAGTGGCATTTTCTGACTATGTGTGTTCAGGTGTGTGTGTGTGTGTGTGTGTGCGAGAGAGAGAGAAAGAGAGAGAGAGAGATGACTGAGGTAGGCAGGATGGAAGGTAGGTGCTGCTGCTCTTGTATACCCCTCTCTCTCCCTAATGAGGGCCTTTTCAGATGAAAGCCCTGCTGGCTCGCCTGGTCCTGTCAGAGCCTATTGGCTCTCTCTTGCAGTGAATGAAGAAAGACCTGAGGCACTGCAGTGCTGATCAGAGAGCTGTGCAAAAGGTGGGAAGCCTCAGGGGGGGGAAGTGAAATACTTCTCACTGAGTCCTGCAACCCTAGCATTTTTGTACATTTTTAGTAGATCACATTGGGATTTTGTATATAGTACATATAGATACAGTATATCGATGTACTCTTATGCATTGCAAGTAGAACTAAACTGGCAAATTGAACCAAACTCTATGTTATTTGCTGGTCTTGGAGTAAATTTGCAGTTGTAAATGCCAGTGGGGATTTTTTTTCTGCATGTCCAGGGCTAACCTAATGCCTCTTTCCCAAAACACATGTATTGATTGATGTAAATAGAAACCATACTATGCTTATTGTATATTCTATTCCCATAGGGATTTTGCGCAAAGCACATTTACACCAGTATTGATAAATCTATTAGAAAGGTCAGATGCTGATTGCCTCAGAAAGTAACTGGTTGCGTCCCAACAGATATGATGGTACAGAATAGAAGTAACATAATAAGAAACATATTTGGTGCGTTGTAAGAAACATGCTGGGAGACTTAACTGAATTAAATGAATTGAGCTGCAGAATCTTACTTTGATTTAATTCATATATTACAAAAAAAGTGATATTTTTTGTCTTTTGTGTTTCTCACGTCTTTTCTTTCTCCGCCTCTTGCCACACCACACGTTTCTCTCCTGTCAATCACCTGTTCCATACCTATTCAGAAGGACCATGTTTCCATATACATCCTCCCTCTCAGTGTCCTGGCTTGTCTCAGTGGTTTGTCTCTGCTGTTAAGCACATAATGCTAACAATACAGTTACTAAAGCAGCAGTTTGTTCTTTCTCTAAGCAGTTTGCTTAGAGAAAGAACAAAAGAAAGGGCAATTTTTTTTAATTTAATTTGCATTTGACTTTGCCTAGTTTAGCCTTCAGGCCTGAACACTGAAAGCAAGACATTTGATGTGGCGTGCATATGGAGGGTTGGAACTGAATTCCAATGCTGTGCTGTTTTGACTGATTGGATCTTCCAGAGCGGCTTGTTTTCATGTGAAATAGCAGCTGTATTATTTTAGACAGGATGGCTTCAAAGCCACCGCCGCTCTCAGTCCTCACTGGGAGACTGGAGCCACCTGTCCACCCTCTACCCAGACCTGTCAACCTTGAAATCCACATTGCGTGTGTGTGTGTGTGTGTGTGAGTGTGTGTCTATGTGTGCTCATGTGTATGGGTGGCTGAAGCTATCAGAGGGGGCAGAATTCTTTCATATCATATCGACTCAGTGTAAAGTCCACTCAAATATGCAGCATTGACAGACTTGTTAAAAGGATTTCGATCACTGCTGTCACAAACTCCTAATGATAAAGATTAGATGGGGTTAAAATGAGGCTTAAGCCATATGGGAACTGAAGCTTCCTCGTATTTAAGGGGTCATTTAAACCCAGTTATTTCCATGAATGAAAACACAGATTAGAGTTAATAGACTGACTGATTAGGCTTCTGAAGAGTAAGGGAAAATAAAGTACTATGATGTATATAAATTTTATCATTCACTGCTTTCATTACGTATTTTTTTTACACAACACTATATTTTGATCACATTTTATTTAGTATATAATGGCAGTATAGTTACGTATAAACTGTACAGACAACTATAATATTTGGAGAGCCGGAACAGGACACCATGTCCTTATTAACTGACTTTTTTTTTTCTTTCTGATTGTGAAAATACACATTGGCGCCGATCATTCTGATGCATTTGTACATAAAAGATACGAAAGCTAAACATGTACCTACACAAACCAAGCCTATTACACATTAGGTATATTTACTTTGTATAACAATATATTCATCTACATTATATTACAGTACAGATTGTGTGCAACTACACAGTTATCAGAGTCACATAGCATAATCTGGAGCCGACATAATGCAAATAAGAATGAAGTGTTCTCCCTTTTCTTTTGTCCTCATCTAGTCAGCTAACATTTGCCTGGTTTTATAGCTGACATAGCATAATGACAGTGGGTAAGCTACATTATGTAATCTCAATCACGATGTTATGGCTGTCTGTGAATAATCCCTTTAATACAGAGCAGAATCTAATTCAGTATACAGTATACAGTTTGCTGTAATCATATTCAAAATGTTTGGCTTTTGTTCCTATTTATTTGATGATCTGGAAAAAAACACTCATTCGGTGTTGTCGCAATGCTTGCCAACGGCCAAAGAAAAGGATTTCAACAAAACATTGTAGGAATGTGTTTCTTAATTTTCTAAACTTGCCTGGGCAATCATATTAAGGTAAGTAACTAGTTTAACAAGAGTGGCTGTATAAATGGCTATGGGTTATAAATAAAGTTTAAGTTGAATAGAAACACCTGTACCTTTGCTCAGTCATGCATTTATCCAATTAGCCAATTAGGTGGCAGCAGTACAATGCAATAAATCATGCAGGTACAGGTCAAGAGCCTCGATTAATGTTCACATCAAGCATCAGAATGGATAAAAATGTCATCTCAATGACTTGGACCATGGTTATTGGTGCCAGACATGTCTTTCAAGTTTACACAGAAAAAAAAAAACACTTGACTAGAGAAATGAGGATGGCTAGATTGGCTTGAACTAACAGAAAGACTATGGTAACTTAAATATCTGTCTAAGTACAGTAGAAACGAAAGCAAACCACACCATGTTACACTAATTTAAGCCAAGAGAAACAGTAACAGGCACAGACTTAGCCAAACTAGACAGCTAAAGATTTTCTCTTTTTCCACTTTTGGGGATGACTGGAATTTCAAATGCTATAAGATTACTTCAGGTATAAAAAAAAATACAAATGGGGAAAAAGAAATCAGTTGTATCTTCCATTAATAGGTTTTTACTCAGATAAATAGACTTGACCATACAGTTAGCATTATATTTACTGACTTATCACTGCTTCTGTCAAAATTAGAATTGATTCAAATATTGTATAAGCCAATATTAAATTCTGCACTTTATCCCATTGCAACAATTTTCAAGTACAAAAAGTACTAATCCCAAGCACATGACACATGAATTAGAGTTCAAAAAGCTGCAAGAAAGGAAAAAAATATTGTCTCTTTGTTCCATGTACCAGGCAAATCTAGTAAGAACTGGCAATTAATGCAGTGGAATGGAATGTATGGAGTACAGAGCAATACTAAAACCAGTGGATATTTCCAGTGACCTATTTCTACAAGAGAGACAGCCAATGCATCTGAGTGAGATCACCGAAGGAAAGTCATTTCCTCTGTGAACTCTGTGTATTGCTTGTATATTCATGGCTCTTTTGCAGTGTTTCCGACACATGCCATGTTTTATTAGAGTATGTTTGGAAGGGGAGCATTGCACACGGTATGACTCATTTTCACATCACGGTATTTTTTTCCTCGTCTACGCAAAGCAGCCCTGACAGAAGCCATCTCGTGGGTTTTATATAGCGATTTCTGCGGAGCAGCGGTCTGAATAACTCTAAAGCTGTAAGCAGATGTAAACTTGCTGATGTCATCACCACGACACCTGTGTCCTCAGTATTTACAGGGGAAATACAGTATGTATATATCAACTCAATGTCATTAGCAAAAAATGAATTACAAATATGACTTTTCTGCTGAATTAAGATGATCAACAAACACGAACTGACCTAAAGATTAGTTTCCAAAAACTTGAATAAAGGCTAGATTTCTGGTTTGTGCTGTGTTGCTGTGTTTATGTGCTGTTTATGCAGTGATTTTATAGCTGTTGTTTTATGACATAGTTTGATCTTTCTCTGATGGCTTTGTTTCAGCGTTTTCTCAGAGCAGTGCTAACAAACACTCAAATTCTCCTCTCCTCTGTCTGTCGATACATGCTACCCTCCACATCTCTCTCCTGATTAGAAGCAGGTGGTCAATTCCTTCCAACGCATGTGGCTAGTTATCTTTCTTTTTAAGTCTTGCATATTCATTTTTTTTAACCCAGTCCAAAAACTAACTCTAGCCAGCCTGCCTGCTAAATGAATTAGCTCTTACATATGCATGAAGTAACTAAATAGTCTGCACTAAAATGAAATACAGAGCGCCAAGCCTATTTGCATTTGGATATTAGGGAATTGATCACGTTTGACAGCAGTGGCAACTGAAAGGTGAAAGACCGGATGAGGCAAAGTGGATTTTTAACCCTCATATTCTAATACAGGATTGCGTATACTGTGTCAGTGGCCTTGTTACTGCGCCCCATTTTTAAAGTCTTCAGATGATCCACTATCTGTTTTTCTCATTTGTAGAGGCTGAGGATGTATCATTATAACAAGAAATGTTTCAGATCACCTTTTCATTTAATCTAATAGCATATTTACATTGGCACCGCTGTGGAATACAAGACGTGCCTTTCTCACACAGGGTGGATGACAATTTATTGACTGGTGTTAAGAGAGAAGAATTCTGGGACATTCAATTCATCTCTGGCTCAACGTGTGAGCGTGGGTGGATGCTAAAATTAGCAACATGCTCTCTAGTAGCAGGTTGGTATCAATCTCTGAGACTGTCTGGCAAAAACAAATGAGGCAGAGAGAGTGAAGGAGGTTGCAGGGGGGAGGTTAGGGAGTGAGAGAAGCAATCGTAGCAAGCACAGATAACCCTATGCAACACCCAGAGCAATCTAGTAATACCACCATCATGTCCTGACCCTTCCTTGCACATGCTGATATATCTGACAGCTCAAACAACTCAATTTTACACACCTTTCCCCCTGTCTCCTTGCTCCTTATTTCTATGCTTAGGTGGAAGGACATGGTGACTTGCTTCAAGGTGTGAAGGTCAGTAGATAAGTTTCCAGTACATGCTAACCTTAATTTCCCTCAAGAAATAAAGTTTGAGTTTATATAGTGCACTTTTACCTCATTGACTCTCAGATCGAATCATATTCCTAATACATGCAGATATCCAATTAAAATGAAAATTCTCTCTTTACAAACAAGTTGCAGACTCAAAATATTTACAGATCCAAAACTTTAAAATACGTGAAAATGTTGTCAATTATTAGTCCCTTCTTTGCATAAAATATAGTTAGTCTTTGGCTTTATTCAGCTTTATTTATTTTATTTATGTCTTTGACTATTATGCCTTAATGTGGAGTGCCTGTCCACAATTTTGTCTGTCAGTGAGTTTAGAGAGAAATTGAGAAAATATACAAGCGTATGTATCTTACAACTACTGCAAAATATGCAGATAATTCAATTGCTGGTTTTTTTAGCTTTAAGATTTTCACTTATTAAAAGAATATTTCAACCAACAACCTTTGTAAGGATGCTGAGCATTAGCCACAGAGATGCATTCAAATAAACAGAGAACTGAGTGCGAAAATACAAAATAAAAAAGATTTGTACTGAAAACCAGTAGTCTTAAATAAAGAAGTCATTGGTCAGTGCTTGCTTATGTTTATATATATATTCCGAATTGTTTGTTTAATTGTCCAACAAATCTCTTATTATTATTATTATTATTATTATTATTATTATTATTATTATTATTATTATTTGGAATTTGACTGTGTATCATTGAATTCTATTGCACACAGTGGCCTAATCACATAAAAATGGACTGGAAGAACTGAAAGTCTCTTATTATTTTCTCTTTTTATTAGTTTTATGGAAACAAATAAACCACTGCTGACTCGTTATCCCCAAATAAAAACCAGCAAGGGAAATGTTTGGGCTGAAACCTAAAGATGGCTCTGCCATGCTCTGTAGTTGTGTGAGCAAACTGCGAGTGCATTAAATCAGTGTTACTATGTTTGGCTCATGAACTCCAGCAGAGAAGCAGACCGATGTCATTCTTTCATGTCTTACACGCAAAGCTTTTAAGCGTAACTTCCCATTGCATTCTGTCAATCAGGAAAAAGGATAAATAAAACAAGCCTCTTTAGTCTGATTCTGTCTGTCTGTCACAGGTCATAGCAAATAGGAAGCTCTAAGCTCGCCGGTACTCGACCCACAGGGGGTTTCCGTTTGATCTCCACTTCTGACCAGGAGGCCTTACATCACGACTGAGGCTTGTCAGGACTGAGTGGGCAACACTAATCGCAATGGACAGTGGGACCGCTAAGCTTTACCTATCCCCTTGTTTTGGCCAAGCCGAGTTGTGTAGTGCTTAAGGGGATTGAGGGTGCTTATAGTCAGTTTAAGTTGAATTTATGTGCATGAAGGAGAGGAAGTGAAAGTGGGTTGCTGGTAATTCAAATTGGATACAAATTATCATTCAAAGGGGTGATAGCAAGAATATTTACACCTCTATAATTATTGTTATATTCTTCATGTGTATCTAATACATGTGAAATATTAAAAGACCTTCACAATTCTTCACCAGTAGGCATTATTATTTAAAATATGAAAATAATGTAAAATGTAATAAAATGTTATAAACTTCTGCAATGTCCTTGCTGATTCATTTAAGTGAAGTGATAAAATGTTTTATTTTATTTTATTTTATTTTATTTTATTTTATTTTATTTTATTTTATTTTATTTTATTTTATTATTACTGGAAACATTTAAGTCCTAATTACAGAGCATGTACAGATGCACAAATGCATTACAAATTTGAACATTTATTAAATAAAAAAGTGTTTGTTTTTGGCAAACATCCAAAACATTTATTCTTATTTCACTGAAAACAAAAAAAGAAAAAAAAGGAAAAAAGGAAAAAAAAACCATTTGATACAGTGAGACTGTTAAATGATTAAATGATCGATTTATTACAATATTATACTTTTATCATTTATAAATATATTAATTATTGCAAGTTAATGATAACGTTTTCTGGAGCAATTGTATTTGTTAATTTAAAAAAAAGAAAAAGAGTAAAAGAAAAATGAGAGGTTCAAAAATTAAGTATTTTATTGGTACTGAGACTGATTTTTGAATATGACCCTCATAAATAATATTAGTAAGACTGGTGTTATAATTCCTCAATTTTGAAGCAATCACTTTATTTTAATGCAGAACAAAATCTACCAATTTACAGCTTGAATCCTGTGATTGGAAGCATAGCATATTATGGATTATTCTTTGTAAATGTTAATACGAATTTACACCTCATATTAATATAAATTGGCCGTGCTACGTTGAATGACATGTAGGCAGAGTGAACCGGAGAGGGCAAATTTGTTTCCGAATATGATGGATTCACTCATGCAGTGCACATTCAGTGTCACATCTGTGCAAATTCAACTAATCATGTCTCCACGGCGAGTATTTGCATATGTTAATTACGGAATATAAAGTAGCAGGGAAGAGCAGTTCAGCATCACACAAAGCCTAATCTGAATAAAGAAAACACATGAGAATCATAAAGAGTATAATTTAGAGGCTTGTGTGGAGGTGAAAATAAGTAGGTGGCATTTATTTAATTGCTTGTGGATCATGGCAAGAAGGCATACTGATAATGCCATTATCCTATTTTACTACATTAGCATTTGACTAGTACATTTGACTACATTAGCATTATTAATCTTTATTCTGAAGCATTTTTGAAGTCTGATAAAAGTACTGATAAAGAAATTTTATCTATCTTAAATAACATGCTACATATTTGACATATTTCTGATTTCTTTGTTCATGTCACATTTAAATCTAGTACGATGTCATTTTTAAGTGATCATAACATGCCTCAAATGTGTTTCTTCTGTGGGGTTATTGAGGTAAGCGTTCACAGTTTTAAGTCCAGGCTTTTCCTGATCAGCTCCCTCCTTAGGTAGGCACCTTTCATCTTATCACGCTTGTTTCATTCCCTTCCATTGTTTGCCTTTGTGATGTTGCTATGACGACTGGGCTCCAGGCCCCAGTTGACGGGCCATACCATTATTGGTTGAGATGAAGGGGAAACACTGGGGGAAGGGTGCTCTGATGCTGGATTCACTCAGTTAACCAACTGAGTGAAATGATGCACCCGTGTCTCAGTGGCCATCAATCTAAAAGTATAAAATGTGCAAATGATAAAATGCCCTTGCGCTTGGTTTCAGTATGTCATATGAATAAGCTTGCAGTCTTCTATATCTTTTCTGTGCTGCTGAACTCAATTTTGAATTATTACATATTGATTTATTGGCTCATATTAAAAACAGAAACTAAATGACAGATGCTACATTTAACTGTAAGGAGGTTTTATGTTTATTTCTGAATGTCAGCATTACTGGTGTGTAGTTAGCTAAACATTAGCTAGTTTCGAATGAATCAATAACTCACTACACACTACCACACACACTATTAAAATACTTGAAAGATAATGGCAAGGTAGTGCAAAGCCGACTGGGTTCTCAACCAGGTTGTTGAAAATGATTAACTAATAGCAATGTGGCTAATAATTTACCAAACGTTGTGTTGATTTCATTCCATTTGCCTGAAGCTGAATGGACCATTTTAGTCTGGTTTGATCTACCTGTTCTCATAAAAACCCTAGAACATTCTAACTGGCACATTTTCATGAAATGACATCCCATAATGGGTGTGTATAAATGGTCTATGTATCCTGTTTCAAAAATGATGAATGAAAAAAAAAAAAACTTGGTCTATGACATCAACTGTAAAGTATAAATAGACCAGCACACAGGTGTGGACCATGCAGGTGCGCTCTATTTCTCTTTCTGTTTTTCTTTCATGTGTTTTTACTCAAAAAAATACCTATGTTGAAATGATGATATTCTTTATGCTTTAGTAGATCATACCAAACTTTGGTTTAGAAGGAGACAAAGGCAGGAGACATTGAATTAATACTTGTCCACAGTGACCACCTACTATGGTATTTTGTTTTCCAGTCAGGTCAGTGTTTTCCCACTTGGCTTCTGACAGACGTGTCATTTAATAACCATTCGATACCTCCTTCACAACACAACCCACCACCACCCCCTGTCCCGTCAGCAAATGGCATCTCCTTGAGCTCTATAATTTTGCCTGTGTTGATTGAGTAGACGCTTGCTGACACACCTCCAACCTTTTCTCGGGTTTTAATCATGTGTTTTTTTCTTCTTTGGCCTCGACCTCTAGAAACTGCTTAACGTGCAGCTGGTGAAGGGACCTTCAATTTGTTTCAATAAAACATGCTGGAGGGGTCAAAAAGGCAGGGAGGGGTGAAGCCAGAAGAGCAGAGCACTAGGGAACAAGGGAAAAGGAGTGGAGAGAGAGGAGGGATTTTTTTTTTTTTTGCCTGCTGCACAATCAGGTTCCAGGCTGACAGGAATACTGATGGGGCTTCAGCTCTCCACACTGTGCACCTATCTTCCTCGCTCACTCTTTCTTCCTCTCTATCTCTAGGCTGAATGGTAAAAGGCCCATTAGGTGTGCAGAGTGCCCTTTTAGAAGAGACAGATTGAAGATTAGCTGGTTTCAGAGCACTCCTTCTTCCCAACGTGATAAGTACCTGATCAAGCTGACTGCGTCCTTGAGTCTGAACCCACTATGGAAATGATCTCACAGACAACAGGCTGCACTGTGCAGGATTGATTGATGAATAATCAACGACTAGCATAATAACTTGAAGATATTTGACCTTTTTTATTTGCCTTGATGAAAGGAAAACACAGGAATTATTATGATCCTGTCATAAGAATGAATTGTGTTAAAGGGCATGACTGGTTTGTTGGCACTGATGACCAGATATGATAATCTTAATGCTGTCAATACTTGTACCAAAACAGTATACATGTAGTGATGTATTGTCATTGTCCATTGTTGTGCCACATAGTTGAGTATTGCTGTGTCTTAGGTATCAGAGAGGCTTCTGCATCAGCCTTGGAAAAAGCCAGTGCTCCATTCATTTAAAATGTATGCTGCATTATTCACCATATTTATTCTGTTCCCGCTTTCAATTCCCAGTTCTCCTATATTCCGAGGGGTAATCTAAATGCAAATACACCAGTGCATTAAATTGGAGAAGCTCCTGTTTTGCTGATACATGGAGGCAACACTGGGACAGTGACTGAGGGAGAAAAAAGAACGAAAATCATCCAGGGATTTTATCAACAACAAGGGCACAAGACCTAAAATGCCTCATTCACTCATACGCTGTTACCCCAAGCCAAGATGCATAACAGAACTTGAACCATCTGATTGTATCCATCACTGATTGCAGTTCATGGTAAAATGTTCAATTTGTATCATGGGTTTCTCAATAACAACGCAATCACACACATTTAGCCTGGTGATGCACTGTGTAATACAACAGATGCTATTCCATTTAGAGAATCAGTCAGCTGAAACCATACTCCATGATGCTTTTTAGGATCACACCTATCTCCAGGAGCTTTGGATAAAAGTCAAAAAACTGTGAAGATAGATTATCCAGTACTTGAGCTGCATGTTGTCATTTTATTAAATGATCTGCATGATAAATTTAAAACCAAATTCTGTCCATACACTCATCCACCATTTTAATGCGAACACCTGTGCACCTGCCTGTTTATGCAATTCTGCAAACAGCCAATCAATGCATAAAATCATGAAGATGGAAACTTGTGGTTGATGAGAGAGGCCAGAGGCCAGAGAAGATTGGCCAGATGGTTTCAGTTGCCAGGAAGGCTATGATATCTCAAATAACTACTTTTTACAGCTGTGCTAAGCAGAAAAAAACATCTCAGAACATATAACCTTGACTTTAATCATGGCATGGTTGTTAGTGCCAGATAGGCTTCCTTGAATATTTCAGAAACTCCTGATCTGGTAGTTTCACGCACACCAATCTCTAGATTTTACAGAATGGTGCAAAAATATACATCCGGTGAGCAGCAGTCCTGAGGACTGTCAGGTTGAAGCTGAAAGGAACACTATGGCAACTCAAACAAACACTCTAAACAATCGAGGTGAGCAGAAAGGTATCTCACAATATGTTGAACCTTGAGGCAACATCAGGTTCCACTGCTATCAGCCAAGGAGCCGGGAATTACAGCCTCACCAAAATTGGACAGATGAAGAAGGTCATCGAGTCATAAAGGCATAGAGTCTCATTTGTAAAAGTCAATAATAAAAATATAAATAAAATTGTTATTAATAGAAGTAGTAGCAGTAGTAGTAGTAGCAGTAGTAGTAGTAATGTTATGATTACTACTACTACAAGTATTTTATTATTGAAATAAAATTTCAATTTTTTTGACTATTTTAGGTTCTGTCATTTCTGCAATCATACCTTTTCTGTTTCAGTTATGCTATGGCACACATTTCAACTATCTGCTTTCATATTATTCTTGATTTAAAATTTAAAAGAACTGTCCAAGCTGTAGAAAGTAATCCTATCCATGAAATATCTCATTTTGCATAAACTGCAGATTAACCTAACAGTACTGAAGTATAAATTGCTCCTTTTACTGACAGAATGCCCAGTGAGAACGTTAAAGCTGGTGTAAAGTGTACTGCATAAAATAACTTCATCTGTGCATTATAAATCATCTTAGAGTTGTTCTAATTTAATATTTAAAATGCTGTCTTTGCCCAGTGAACATTTATTTCTACTAGTAGATCTTTCTTGCACATTGTGGATGTAAGCATTTCTAAAGAATTATTAGTTGATATCTGGAGTACAGAGTCAGAATTTAAGCTTTGAAGCTGTTGGGTTTAAGTATTAAGAGGAATCTTGTTCATCTTACTGGCAAGCTAAGCCTCATTGGTCTCAAACAAGCTGACACAAACATCTAAGGAATCTGGAAAACATTTGCAAAGAAGCTAGTCTGTTCCTGAAAACAAAGGGCTTCTCTCTGTCTCGCTGTTTCAGGGTTATCCAAAAACTGCCCTACACAAGCCTCGTTATTTTATCTTCCTGCCACCCTTGGAGACTTACCCAGGCTTTTCTCTCCTTGTGTCCATGCGGTGGAAACTAAATTTACTGATCTACTGGCAATGCACAATAAGTATCTCAGAGCTAGGTTGAGACACGTGTATGGGATTATTAAACATAGCCACAAGGTCTACATTCTTTTACCACACCTAAGTCAGAGAATATTTATTCTCAGCCACGTTAGCTTATACAACTATTGTGTGTAGAGCTCGTTCAGGTTCTCTCTCTGCCTCCCACTGGAATTTGATAACTGTAAACACAGCACAAGGCTCATTACTTTGATATGTGATATGCCTAGAGTGATTTTTGCTTCTGCCATTCTTTTCACTCGATTAAACCTATTAATCAAGCTACATTGAAAAGCCTACCATACCCATGTTAAGGACATGTAATATACCCAAGCCTGACTGACAGGAAGTAGCATCTGCATGAATAGCTAGCATGCACATAACGGATTCCAAGTTATATATCAAATATACAGTATACCATTAGCTAAATTCTGAGAGATCTGTCTACTTCTATGGCCCAAACCCTCAAAGATTCAAGCTTCAAGGACACTAGCGAGTTTATTAAATGTGGAGCTATTGAACGAGAGACAACCAAATCCTTTGTTCAGGGAGCAGCCATACAAAAAAGCCATTGATGCATAGCAGAGACAATGCTGAGCCTGCAGCTTTCCACAGCCACAAACGTTTTCTTCAAACCCCACACAGTGTTAATCATATTTTATTTCATCAACAATGTCATGAGTCTCAGAATTTTTTTTTCTTTTTTAGAAATGCTATTCACTGTGCTGAACACCATCAGTGAGAAACACAATAGCAGCATTTTCTTGATGCTTTCTGAGATCAACAATAATCTGATATAAACAGCGCAGTGAATTTAAAACAGATTGAGTTTTAGAAAGACCACCAACATGGTATGTAAAAGAGCGGTTATTTTTGTGATTCTTGTATCAAGCGTATCTGTTAGGGTTAGGGTTAGGTTTTTTTTTTTGCCTTACTGACACAATGTCACCATTAAAAGCTATAATTATCTCTATGCACAAATTCCTGAAGGTTAAAGTGACTTTTCATACAGAGAACAAAGCTGTTACTGTAAAACCGCTATTCTTCAAGGTCTTGACATCTTAGGTATAACATATGATGAAGTGATTTTATTAAAATTAAAAATTAACAATCGCCCACATCAATGGGAAAAAACAAAGGTGTTAATCTACAGTGTTGATATACTGTACTTACATTTAAAGGAAAGTCCAGGGTTTGAATGGAAAGATAACATTTTAATGCATTTACCTGTGCCAATTACTATTCTGGAGTTTAGTCTGGCATTCAGCAGTGGTGAAAAAAGTACAGGCGTACATCGAGCAACCTCTCCAGGGAATTGTTTATATGTTCCAGCCACACTTCCTACTTACAAGCAACAACACCTTTTTTTCTTGCTATATGCGTTTCATGTGACACATTACTATTCTAACATATTTCACTTATGTCTACTTTCTATCTGCTGATATATCTGATAAAATTCAGCTGCTTAATAACTGAATAACAATGCATAAAGGGCACTTTAATGAACAAATCGTTGTTTTAAGTCACATTACAATACTTATGTGTCTTCAAAGCATACACATAAAAGTATTTGATTCAGGGAGAGTACATCAGATGGTCTTGTAGTTCTTGGCATTCCTGTGGGCAAACCTTTTGGCTTTGCAGCCCCTTTCTTTTTGGCTTATCTTCCTGCATTATTAAATTCCCCACACTCTGTCTATGCGAATCAAATTACTACACAGTGCAGTGCAGTGGTGAGGGCTGTTCAAGGACATAGAAGTTCAGAATAAGTTTTGTCAGCTATTAAAAGAATGCAAGTAAACTTGGGATTGTGGGTTGTTGTTTTTTTTTCTTTCATTGACATGTTCACCACATGCGACATAGAGTACCTTTATAAAACGCATTAACAAGAGGGTTAACAACTTAACAGATTTTACACTAGGAATCTTGCCATATAAACTTCCCTGGGCTAAAAGATTGCTTTTTTGGTTTTACAGTGCTAATTAAGCGCAAAACACATAAACAAAACCGAAAGGAGTACATCAGAAAGACAAAACAGCAAAACCACAAACACAAAAGCAAAATCAGAAACATAAATGTTAACTCAAAACAGATCGAAAACACCATGAATGCTTGTTGCTGATTTGATACAGCATGTGTCAGTCAGGAGAGCTGGAGGATACTTACAGCAAGAGGAAATATGAGCTTTAATAAATCTATTAATGCCATTTTGTATTCTTATTTTTATCAATAGCATTTATGTAATATTCATTTAGATATGTGTCACTAATATGAGTATTTTAATGCTAAAAACCCAATCTAAAGAAATCTTAGGAAAGAATCTAGAAACAGGGTTAATAATTAGTTGTTTTTTTATCTTAACAGGGAATAATAAATAAATGTGTCCATGATATTTTCACTTGTTTCTATTTTTTTTTTTATGTTGTTTTGATGTTGCAGTTTCTGATTTCCTGCTGTGTTTTTGATTTTGTTAATGGTTTATTTATTTATTTATTTATTTATTTATTTATTTATTTATTTATTTATTTCAAATATTATTAATAATTTTTATTTATTTATTTCAAATATTATTAATAATTTTTATTTATTTATTTATTTTTATTTATTTTATTTTTTTTTTCACACATAGCTGTATTTCATTCTTTAGTAACTGTTCAAAGCCAAATTTGAAAGTCAAATATATATAAAGTGAATGGAAACTGGCTCTTTGCCAAAGCAAACTGGATGGTGGACATCTGTACAAAACATCCTTTCACTTGTTCTAATTTTAAATGGCCCAAGCTGTGTAGCACGGGTCAAACATTTCCATATTAACTAAACAAAGTTGGTTTCAATTATTGTTGTTATTTTAGAATAATCAGCTTGTTTAACCTACTATGTGCAAATTTCTTCATCCTATGATGACCACACACCACTCTGCCTGCTTCAAATCACTACAAACACTTCATTTATGTATTATTGCATAGCTTACCATTACACACATTGTAAGCAACATATGTCTAGGCATAGTGGACTGTTTAAAAGTCCAGATGTGTATTTCTTTCCCCTGCACAGAACATGTTGTTTAATGCCCATGTGTTTTTTAAGACTCAAAGGCTCAACTGCAGCACTTGATGGCTGTCATGCTGATGAAGCAGGTTTCACCGTTGATCAGTAATGTGTCAGAAGAGATATTAGCTTTCCAAGTGTCCTGGGAAGCACCCTGCACACAATTAGCATGGTCATTAGTTAAATAATTACAGCAGAGAATGGAGTAGTGCAGCTGCTGAGGGTCCTGATTCTCTGTTGCTTTACCAAAGCTCTGTGGACTCACACAAAATGACAGTCCACACAAAATGCATCAGAGTGAAGAGAGACATTTTGTTAGGCCTGTTTTTTCCCAATACATCATAACAGATTCTGGTTGAATACAACTGTCCATCCATCCATTTTCTGTACCACTTACCCTTCATAAGGACACAGGAAACCTTGAGGATATCCCAGGGGACTCAGGGAATGAGGCGCTAGACACCCATCACACATACACACACACACACACAGACAGTTTTAGAGATGCCAATCAGCCTACAACGCATGTCTTTAGACTGGGGGAGGAAACTGGTGTATCTGAAGGAAACCACTAAAGAACAGGGAGAACATACAGACTCTACACACATGAGGCTGAGGCAGGAATCGAAACCCAAGCCCTCGAGGTGTGAGGGAAACATGTTAACCAATAAGCCACTATGTCCTCCATGAATACATAAACAACAGTAAAGTGATAAAAAAGAAAGGCATGTGATTGTGTATCCGAGTGAAATGTCCATCTGTTTTTGTTTTTTGTGACAATACTGTAAAGACTATATAATATAAACATTATATATGATCCTTCATTTGTGCCTTAGAAGTTCCTGACCACCATCAGAATAAAATGAATTTTGTTTTCTTTTATTTACCTGAATCTAATCTTTATTTTATCTATTTTAGGGTCTTTTTTTATTTGTCCTTAATTGAATAACTTAACTTTGGACAAACAAATATCGTTTTATTCCAGGGACACATTCCCAAGTTGAAATTTTTAAATTAATTTACCAACAGTTTTGTTCCTGATTTGAAATAAATGGCTTTCTTTATACTGAAGGTCAAACCTTGCGTTTTGCATTTTTCTATTCATTAGGGCTTCACAGTTAATTGGATTTTTAATTAAGCTGCCACTTTAATTAAAGATGTCAATTTGATCGCCCAGTACTCCCCTGCTTGTTTTATTAACAGCAATAAAATTGTCACCCACTATGCTCTAGAGGAAATGTTGCTCAGAATATTTGCGCATGAAGCCTGGAGGAAATAATTTCAACAGAGTAAGCGTCATAATCTCAATAAACATGCAGAGGGGCTTTCGCAATCCTATCTTCATGTAAAATATCTTTAACATAATAAATAATTCACCGCTTTATGGAGATGAGGATAGATTTCTGTAACACTCTGGTCTTCAAATCTTATTAAAACATCTGGAAATAAAGATAAACATATGTCTTGTATATTAATATTGCACTGTACACAGAAGAAATGTTAGGTACAGTGTATATTCTGTAATGTTCTGAACAGACCCTGCATTATTAGAGATTTTATTGTTTAGACTCCAAAAGATTGAAAGAAAGAAAGAAAGAAAGAAAGAAAGAAAGAAAGAAAGAAAGATAGAAAGACACTACACTTTCAGGATTGTCTTGCTCATACAGTACAGCATTCAACATATGAATGTGAATAATATGAAATGATCTGAATCAAAAAAAATACATTCCAGCACCAAGGAGAAAACAATTAATATTTTCTGCTTTAGGTTTGGCCATTGAAATGTGACATCAATGACAATGACTAATGAGAAAATAATTACCCGGAAAGTTCTGCCAGTTTTGTCTTTTCACTTTACGATATTCATATTTCTGTCAAGGATTTGCAGAATTGATGGATGCAAACGCAGACTTTTATTGAGCATGAAACTGTGTAAAAATTAACAACAAACACTGGGTACAAGACAGATCAAATATCAACAGAAGCATGACAAAAAGGCACTGAAACATATAAACATAAGAACCTATATAAGGGTGCTCATCAAGGTGATTAGGACATGTAGGGGCTGATGGGGAATGGAGTTATATCATCGATTTGATATAACCATAACAATTTCAGGTCCACCTAGGGAAAGAATTTTTCATGGATAATTATTGCATTCAATTGTCTTAGATGGAAAATACTTTTTATTCTCTTTTAACACTTGACTAGCAATTGAGCTACGCCAGGTTTCTTTTCTTATAGGAGCCTGTGTGTGGTGTGTTACGGATAGCTGGCTTATAGTCATGTCACCAAAACCTGGATGCACACATTTCAGTGGATGCTAATGTATGTTTTTTTTTCCACCTCATTGTTATTTCCTTATCTAAATATTTCTGTGGTAGTACAACTACAGTACTTCTGTCGGATCAGCTGCACACTGTAAACTTGTGTGACCTTATGGCTGTGCCCTATGTGGGATGTGGTAGCTAAGTGGTTACAGTGATGGACTACGACAGTTCAAATCACAGATCCACCAAGCTGCCAATGCTGGGCTCCTGATCTAACCGTCAAATGCTCAGTTGATTAAAAAATGAGATAGAAATGTAAGTCACTCTGTAAAATGGCAGAAATGTAAATGTAAATGAATTTCCAGATGGACACGAGAGCTACTTCATAGAGCCCATGTAGTTGAATACGGCACATTTTCACCGCCAACTTTAGAAAAAATGAACCAAGGATTAGTGTATTAAGGACATTCGATCATTTGCAAATATGTTGATTTCTTTTCAGTTACTTGGTGAAATGTTAATTTACATCCTTGAATCAGCCAATGGTTTATGTAATGTTTTCAGGTACTGTTCACATGTATACAGTGTGTTTCTCATATTAATAGAACCTCTCTAGGAGGCAATCTGCCGCCTCCACCTTTCTCGCCTTAATTATCATATTACAAAAGTGAGATAATGAAAAAGCAGTAGCCAGTCTTTACAAATTTAATTTAATCTCTATTCTAGCATTTCTGCAACATGAATTTTCTGTCATGGTCAACATGTTTGGTGTGGAATTTTTAGATGCACTGCACATTACAAATATAACTACTGGTGAAAGATGGCTAAGATTACTTTGCATGCCAAACCTGGGAAAGGAAAGGAAAGGAAAGGAAAGGGGAGGGGAGGGGAGGGAAGGGAAGGGAAGGGAAGGGAAGGGAAGGGAAGGGAAGGGAAGGGAAGGGAAGGGAAGGAAATGAAATGAAATGAAATGAAATGAAATGAAATGAAATGAAAGGAAAGGAAAGGAAAGGAAAGGATAGGAAAGGAAAGGATAGGAAAGGAAAGGAAAGGAAAGGAAAGGAAAGGAAAGGAAAGGATAGGAAAGGAAAGGAAAGGAAAGGAAAGGAAAGGAAAGGAAAGGGAAGTAAAGTGAAGGGAAGGGAAGGGAAGGGAAGGGAAGGGAAGGGGAGGAAATGAAATGAAAGGAAAGGAAAGGCAAGGAAAGGAAAGGAAAGGAAAGGAAAGGAAAGGAAAGGAAAGGAAAAAGCCTCTGCTACTGTCAACAAAAAACAGTAATCTGAGGCTACAGCAGACACAAGAGCACATTTGAAGATAGGAAAATGATCAGGTGCCATTTTTATTATTTGTATCTATCCGATTTTGGTGAGGATCTCAGTGTGTTGAATCAGGTGGAGAAAACACTCCAAAAACATTACAAAAAGAAATTTTAATTTTATTCATCATATAGTCAACCAATCACAGTACAACATGTAGTGAAATGCTTTTCAAATCTTGTCATAAAATGTTCATGTCATAAAAATAGAATCAAAACTCAATAAAAACAGCATTAGAATCAAAACAGAAATATGGAAAATGGAAAATATATAGAAAACATATGAAAATATATACATTTAAATACATTCTGTGGCAGAACAGTATAACTCTTATGAATAAAGTGCAGATGGATTGAAAATACAACACACACACACACACACACACAGGGCAGAGGCACAGATCAAATCTCCAACCCAGTAGTCTACAAAAAAACATGTTAACTGCTAAGCCATCATGACCCCTGGTTGATTATGTCGAAGACAGTATGCACCGCTAACCTGTGATAAAGTATTAAAAAGGAAAATAGTTATATGAATAGAAAGAAAGGTATGTGATGAAATTGTATGCAATTATAGTGCAATATATGCAGTGTGTCCTTTGCATAAATCTGGCTGAGGTAGTGGGTGCTGTGCAGAAAAGCCCAGAAAAGTCCAAGCTCTAGTTCTGTGTTGTCCCGGTTAAGTGCCTGAATGACCTGCAAGAATAAGCTCCTCCTCTTTCTCTCTGTGTTGACCTTCAGGAAGTGGATTTGCTTCCCTGAATGCAACAGACAGAAGACTTACCTTTATTCTTTGACGATATATTTCTATTTGCATGGGAGTGGCTTCTTCCAGGGTGACAATGTATCCATTCACAGCACATGAGGATTCATGGAATGGTTTGATATGAATGGGATATAAAAATGATGGACATCAACTGGTACATCCTTCACCAGTCAACTAGATCTTAACCCAGTTGAAGACCTATGAGAGATTTTGTAGACACCATTACCAACTGTCATTTAAGAAGAATTACATTCATCCAAATAAATGTAGAATCTGTTTCAGTAAGACACAATATGTTTTCCCCCTTTCATTTTTATCCTACTTCAACTCACTATTGAGGGACATGGTGACTTAGTGGTTAGAATGTTTGCCTCACATCTCTTTGATTCCCACCTGTGCATGTAGAGTTTGCAATTTTGCTCCCCCAGTCCAAAGACATATGATGTAGACAGAATAACATCTGTAGTGTTAATTGTCTGTAGTGAATGTGTGTGTGTGTGCATGATTGTGCCTTGTGATAGGTAGGCACCCTGTCCCAGGTGTCCCATGCCTTGTGTCCTGAATCCCCTGGGAGAGGCTTCAGGTTCCCTGTGGCCCTGTGAAGGATAAATGATACACAAAGTGGATTGATGGATCTCACTGGTCTTTGAAACTTTTCCCCACAAGACATTTTTCTGAAAGTATTTTAACACTCAGAATCAACATTATTTTAAAATGCCATTATATGAACCTTAAACCTGACCAGTCCATTATATCAGTTCAGCCACAAATTGCACAAGTCTACTTTAGAAAATGTTTCCTATGAACTTTGTAAAGCTCAGACCTTACTGATAGTCTTTCTATGTAAAGATATGAATATAACCCTGAGGAATTTGTGGTATTATTATGATTCTCTGTAATTTAGATCATTTTACAGCATGATGAGAGGGCAGATGGGAGCTGCTGTACAGCAGCTCGGTTGAAAGTGCTCTCGGCCCTCAGGCCCAGCTGTCTGCGGTCAGCGTCTACACTGCTGGATTCCTGAGACCCCCCTCCCTCTCTCCCTCCCTCCCTCCCTCCCTTTCTCCCCCTCTCTCTCTCTCTCACTCTCTCTCTCTGTCTGTGTGTTATGTGGCACTGGCGAGGGCTGAGAGCGGACAGGCCTGGCACGGCATGAATAGGGTCAGTTAGATTTCAAATATCTGCTGATGAAAAGTGCTGAAGCTGTGTTCACAGACAGGAGCTGCTCACACAGCTACAAAGAGCTGCTTTCAGAAAGAACGAGAGAGAGGAGGGGGAAAGGATGGCTAGCTTCTCTCTGTTCCTCGTCCTACACAAACGAGTGAGAGGGAGAATAAATGCGGAAAGAAGGAGGACAGAGAGGCAGAAAGACAGGCCTGAAGGAAGAGGGAGAGATAGTTGGAGAGTGAAATGAGGGGGAGTGTGTAGTTCTGTGGCATGTCTAAGAGGCCGCACTGAAATGCTCTCCAGTACAATGGAACAGGTGTTATGTGGTGTAGGGTTTCAGGGAGGAGGGGTGCGGAGGTAGAGAAGGGGATATTGACATTCAGGGCTGACAAAAATACTCAGGGAACATTGTTTTTACAAAGGAAAATGTGATGATGGAATTTACCTTAACAAGAAAGAAGGGATAAAAGCTGAGCTCATATTCCTGGAGTGAACTCACCATACATTTTGACATTGTTCCTTTTCACACCTTAAAATGCATTAAAAGCCAAAGAAAGTGAGTCATTTCTTTAGAACTGGCTTTCTTTTGTGAAGTGGAATTGATATTTTGTTAATAATACTTGCATAGAAAGAAAAAAAGATATATCAGCACTTATTAGTCAAATTGTTAGCAATTGTATTATCTATATTAAGTGTTTGGGATCAGCTTCAATTCAAATGATTGAATCAGGATAAATATATCCTGAGCTAAATATTACTTTCCTTTGCTTTCAAGTTATATTTAATAGTTCTGTTTATTTTTCCCATCACATCTGGTTGAAGTTATCAGTGCATGTTGTCATGCATGTTGAAAAGCACACTAAACACTAAAGTCATTGCTTAAATTTTATTAGCCTTTCACTTTAGCTAGTTACTTTATCAGGCAGACTCAACAAAAGCCAGATGTTAGTTATGTCGAAAATATGCTGTGTAACTTTATTCTATAAGGACACACCATGTTGTGCCTGCTGCTATGTGAATAACCAAAACAGCATCTATTCCCAAAACGTACTAAATGTAACCTTAACTGGAGGGACAGCAGGGCCATTTATACCCTAAGGAGATGATTTGGAGTGGCTTTTTTCTCCTCTCATTCTTTTTTTTTTACCTCTTCTCCTGTCATTGCTCATGTTTCAGGGGAAATCTCAGCGAATTACTGAGAATGAGTGGATGAGAAAGAGAAAAAAAGAGACAAAAGGAATTAAGTTATATGCTGCTGTGAAGTGTGACAGGTACTGTGTGTGTGTGTGTGTGTGTGTGTACAGTGTGTGCGGCAGTAACTGTGTGAGGGCAGCAGCTGCTGTGTGAGCTGGAAGGGCCAAACACATAGAGACACACATACACACGCACACACACACACATACAGACGTACACACACACACACACACACCATCTCAGCAGACGGGGCAGCAGAGGGGGTTCAGGAACCAGCTAACCATGAAATCAGACAGATGAGTCAGCGAACGCAAGACGACATTGGAGCTCCTGTGCCCTTATGTTACAAAAAAGGAAAAAAGAAAAAAATTATTTGGCTGGCTCCAAACAAGAAAAAAATCTTACAGCCTCTTTCATCAGCTGGCCCTAATTCTGCCCTGCATGCTGGCTGTTCTAATGTTCTCTGCCTTTCAAAGTGTTTAATTATCCTGTGTTGGTGTGTGAAAAGCAGCAATCTCTAAGCATATTATTTCCTTACATTCTATTAATCAAATACAGGTATGTTACAAATGTTCTTCCCTTACAGCACTATATTACACCAGCTGATTACAAAACCATGAGGATTTGCTTAGAGTTAAGAAAGAAACATAGTGAGCAACAATACCTGCGACTTTTGATAGGTTCAGCTGGCCAGGATATAAATCAGTATTGATTTTACTTTTCAAAGTCACTGTTTAGCACAAAAAAACTTACAGGAACTGTCCTTCACTAAGTCCAGTGAGCTCTAAGCTCAGTTTGACCTTCAAATTTTATATTTCATCAGCTAGCTACAACTTGACCATATATCCAGACAACAGACAATTTAGCAATTCAAAAAAAAAAAAAAAAGGACACAGCCCTTTGAGGTGCCTCAGCCGCTTGTCACCTGTGAGAAATGCTTGATTAGATGGATGTTTGCCCTGAATGACCTCGGTGACTGAAAGGCCCCTCCTAAATTGGCCATAGCCTCCTGAGGCTGGGCATTGCATCCTGGGAAAGCAGGACTCGCATTCACACATCCAATCAAAGCCTCCGAGAGATCAAAGGTGGTGGCAGAAACTAATGCAAATCTTCCTGGATTATCACCGGATGAAACCACAGAAGCGTTTTAGTGCTCTTCCAGTCAAATCCCAATTCATGCCAGGAAATGAATGGAGCAGAATAAAAATTAGTCTCAAACTCAAAATTTGAAGTAGATTTTCTTGAATTAACATGAAATTATTCTTAAATAATGGCCAAAAAATCTATATTTTTATCTATACAGTGTCTGTGTATATATATATATATATATATATATATATCTGAAATGGAGGAAAGAAAATCTCGGTGGCTTTGACTGTGCCATGGCTGATAGTGCCAGACAAACTTTGCCTGGGGTTTTCATTTGGGGTATACATGCACAAAAGCAACTAGAGATTATTTCACAGAATAAGGTAACAAAAAAGACATCCAGTAGGCAGCAGGTCTGTAGGCAAAAACATCTTGTAGATAAGAGAGGTCAAAGCAGAATGGCCAGACTCATTCGAGCTGGCAGGAAGTCTACTGTAACTCATCGCTTGATAATTTTCCAATCTTCAGCTCTCCAATTTGGGTGATCCTATACCCACTGTAGCCTCAGATTCCTGTTCTTAGCCAGGAGTGAAACCTGATGCTGTGTTCTGATTTGTAGCTTATCTTTCTCAAGGTTCCACATGCTGTGCATTATGAGATGCTTTTTGAGGTGTAAAGAGTGATTTTTCATGGTAATTTTCCTGCCAAACCAGTCTGTTCATTCTCCTGTGAAGTTGCACGAATGTCCATGTTTTCAGGTGTTCCTAATAAAGTGGACGGTGAGTGTATTTTTCATATATAAATTGTAAAGTTTCATTAACTTAAGTATTTCCTTCTGCCACTTAGTTTCCGCTGCATGTATTAAACTTTAATATGTAAAAGTCCGCTCTCAAGCACTGAGTATTCCTTTCATTGCTGAAAGTACTTCAACACACTTAAAAACCACACCACCATCACAACTGTCAACCTCTGAAAAATATTTGTTTTCCGTTCTGTCTGGCTGTCGTCTTCAATTTAATGTTTAAAAAAATGGCATCTGTGGTTTGAGAGGTGAAATGAACTTGGATGGTTTTGACTTTGATATAAATAAAAACAACCAGATGGATGGATGAAATCATGGGAGCAAATATGGGTTAAATTATTCAGCATGGCCTACTAGAATATTTATTCTCCAAGCCAATACCGAATATTTGAACCAGGATCTAAATAGCCATAGACAGAGGAAATGCATTGTTCCATCTGTGCTGAATGAGAATATTACAGAGAATATTACAGAAGGCCTCGCTTCATTCAAGAAAAAATATATGTCAGGGAACTCTATATATAGATAGATAGATAGATAGATAGATAGATAGATAGATAGATAGATAGATAGATAGATAGATAGATAGATAGATAGATATGATATTTCCTCATTACATTTACTATGTCATGGTGTCAGACACTTGGTACTAGGATGCAAATAAAGATATATTATTAAAAAGAGCAGCCATGTTTGTAGGTCAGAATTCGTGACATCTTGCAATGTGACATACTGTCCTAATTTTATTATATTACATTATTTGAGCCTTCTATTTCACCTGATAGACAGCATTTAATAAGAATGCAGATTTAACAGTCTTTAACACTGTTTTGTTGCTTCTGCATGTCATATTGTCAGCTTTACATTCCTAATAGCAAGAATTTAAAATAAAAGGCTGGTAATTAACAAACAGTTAAGATGTCCGAAACAGGTAGAAACATGGAGCAAACAAAAGCTCTGAAAATGCTGTTCATTTTCAAACTGTGTTACACAAAACTCTGCATATGAGAGTTGGGAGAATGTTATTTTTACATTGTAACAGAGCTATACTATTCATTGCAAGAAATTCTAAAGCATCTAGACTACATTATTGTTGCTTTTAACGCAAAATTAACAATGCCAAGTTATTTATGCCACATGACTAATAGTTTGATCTATCTATCAAACAAAATTTTAAAAGGATAGTTTGAAATCGTATTTTCAGCAGTGTGTGTTACTCCATTGTTGGAGATGCTGCAGACCAGTGGTGGTTTCAGCCACCAGAAATCACAGGCTTTTTTTTTTTAATATTCATCCTTAGACTGTGCAAATAAATTATAAAGTAAATTAAAGGAAAAAAATAAAACGAACAGAAATAAGATTGTTATAAAAATAAAAGATTGTTGTTACAATTAGTAGCAGTGGAGCATGATGTGCAATTATGGTACATGACATAACTGTACAGAATGTGCAAAATATAAGGAAGTGATGATAGATAGATAGATAGATAGATAGATAGATAGATAGATAGATAGATAGATAGATAGATAGATAGATAGATAGATAGATAGATAGATAGATAGATAGATAGATAGATAGGTGTATGAAATCTGTTCAAGTATATATCACAAATGTGCTTTGGTCATTTCCTCATCCTGTATCTTAACTCTTAATCCTGATTAGACCACAGTGCTTTTGTGCGACTATGCTCTAAACACTAAGACTCTGAGAGAGTGTAATTCTACCTCACACATTCACTGATCCATGAGTTGACTTCATGCTGAGGCTGCTGAGCTTGGGCCTGTGCTCGACTGCCTTCTTTACACGTTCTGACAGGCCTGAGCAGCTCAGGCCTCTGCGAGTACTCGCCTATTTATTAGAGCCTTTCAGCTCAGTGTCCAGCCAGTGCAAACACTATGCCAGCAAGCCCGGAGAAACGCTGACCAAGTAAATACTTGACTCGATTGGAATAAAAGCAGAACTCACACTACTGGACACACACATGGAAAGTATAGACACAGTACAGCATGCACACACACACACAAAGACATACGTTTTCCAGCTGACTTCAGGTGCAGTCAGTTGCTGGCTAAATGGTTGTGCTGGAAAAGAGTGTCAGGGGGTGTCAGCAGCTGAGATGAAGAGAGTGAAGTTAATGAGTGGGAAAAAACAGCAGTGTCACTTCAGGGGGGAGGGTGAAGGCAGTTATTTCAGGACACCGTGGCCGACATCCAGAGTCAGAGGCAAAATAAAAATGTAGCTAATTATATAAGAAGCAAAGGCCCTACAAAAGATTTCTGGACTGTGTAAAAGTCTTCAGTTTAACTACAAATAAAATCCACAACTTTATGATACATAATCGGGTTTGGTTAATAACACAATTAAATCTATTATTAAAAAATGGAAAGAATATAGCATTCACTGTCTGGAGAACACTGCCTAGAAAAGGCAGTCCATTAAAAGTGACTAGGCAAGAGGACATTAGTCAAACAAGGGGGAAGATTCAAACCAAGCCCACTAAGCAAACATGTAGAAGGAGGTTCTGAAGTCTGTTAAGTCTGTTAAATTCTGAATTAACTTTTTTGGTCTTGGTACAAAGCATTATATTTGGTGGAAACCCAACACTATTCATCGTCCAACAAACAACACCCCTGTGAAGCAAGGCAGCAGTAGCACCATGTTTCAGGATGCTTTTTATCAGAAGGTACTGGGAAACTTGGATGGAGCTAAATACAGGGCAGTCCTAGTTGAAAACCTGTTCCTCTCATCTAGAAACTGGGGTGGATTTTCACCTTGTAATCTAAGAACAACCCTTGGAATACTGCCAAAGATACACTGACATGAGTAAAAACCAAATAAATGTGTTAGAATGGCCCAATCAAAAACCAGACCTCAATCTAACTGAGGATATGTGGCCATATTTACTGCCTGCCAACAATCTCCATCTAGTTAAAGGGAGTTTGAAAAAATTCACCAAGAAGATTGAACAAAATTTCAGGCTCTAGATGTGCAAAGCTGACACATATCCCAGAAGATAGCTGTAATTACAGCCAAAGATGGTTCTACCAGGAGGTGAACTGTTATGCAATCAAAACATTTCTGCATTTTTTACATTAAGATTTGTCACAATAAAAATATTTTACATCTTTGAATGTTAGACATGTTGTGTAAATCAAAGCTTTTAACAATATAAAATGTTGAATTATTCCAAGGAGGGTGAATTCTTATGCAAGGCACTACAAATGCTTAAAAAGCTATATTGGTATCATATCACAGGAACCGAGGACTCTCCAGAGCTTTCAGCGTAGGTGGTGTAGAGAGCTCAGGTAAGAGCTTGTGAAGGAGCAGGGGAACATAAAGCTGTAATCAGTAATCAGGAGAATTACATTACATGCTCATTTTCTGTTCACAGGGTTGAAACCCTTTTTGTAGGGGCAGTTGTGGGAGATGAAGTTGCCCATCACTATCACTAGTTGCCTCCACTGAGGTTAATCTTGCCCACAATCCATTCAGAGATGGAAAGAAAAATCTGTAAAGAAATCAAATATCTCTTTGTTTGCTACATGCCTCAACACACCCTGTCAGTGTTCACCATTCTATTAGCATTCTCTCACCTCCACATTTTCTTCTCACACCTCCAGCTCTCACACGGTCTTGCTTATTTAATACTTGATTCCTTTATTCATTCTATAGCTCTTCCATTGCTCTTCCCACACACCCTCCTCCTTCTCCTCTTCATAATCAGCAATAATAATAGCGTGAGTTGGCCAGGTTTGTTTGTCACACTGCCCTCAAGTGGATTGTTGTGGCAGCAGGGGCATGGTAAAGCTTCAGCATTAGGGGTTAGGGTTCTGCGATCAGGTTGTGTGATCAGGTACCGTGATTGTCTACATACATGCATCATTAACAGTAGTTTACTTTGCACCTGTCTTTTACTGAGTAAGTGTCCATTGCCAAGAGCCAAAAACAAACATTAACTCCAACCAAGCAGTTGAACTGGATGTTCATTTGCATTTGTTATATAGTTCATTAAACTTATATACAAACCCTAAACCCAAACACCTTGCATCATTTTTCTCCACCTGGACAACCAGAGAAAGATTAAGCCTGCAACTGATACACAATGTTCAGAAGTAGCTTCAGGGCTTAATTACTCCCTCTCACTCACCTTCAGGAACCACTTTACCCTGGTCAAGATTGCAGTGGATCCATAGCCTATCCCAGGAACACTGGGTGTGAGATAAGAAAACACCCTGTAGGCATCACCCACACACATATTCTGATACTCATGTCCACCTTGGGGCAATTTGTTCTAGTCAATTCACGAACCATGATGTTTTTTGGGAGGTGAAAGGAAACCAAACAGCGCAAGAAACCCAGACAGACACAAGGTGAACATGTAAAGAATCTGTAGTCTAAGTTTAGGTTGAGCTACACTACCCTTTATGCCACTGTAACATAGAGCTTTATTACTTTTGCTAAAATATTGACAGCAAAGGAAAGAATGGTATTGATCAGCTGAAAAGAATGGTATTGAACGGCTGAAAGCTTTAAAATTTTATTACCATTTTATAAATATTGTCATTTTAAATCCTGGTCATACTATTCCAATCAAAATTTGTGATATGCTTATAACAACGATCTGCTTTAACTACAGAAACTGAAGTGACTTCTTTCATGCTGACTCAGCCTCTTTGTACAAGAATGAGCATTTCAGCTTCAGTAGGTTTTAGTGTGTTGTATACATCCTTCTTTCTTTATGCAACTTATAAATGGTCAGGTCAAGTACTTCTATCTCATGTATGAAGGAATGGCTGGACTACAACAAGATAATTGGATTCTTCCACAGCTGTCCTCAATATATTCTATGACTAGCTCTGAAAGAGGAAGGCCTTTGGTTAATTGCACTGTAAGCACTTTGGTGCCATCAGTGTGATAGCAGGCAATTAAGTACAAAGTCAGTACTCACAGCCACACAGCAGCAATTAAGCACATGCTAAATGAAATTTTAATTCATTTGCTACTTGCTATGAGGCCATACTCCTAGAAACCCCATAACATCAAAAAAAAATGCAGAAATTTGTTGCTCCCACACTATTATACGTTACTGTGTTGTTTACATTGAGTTTTCTGTTGTTGTTGTTGTTGTTGTTGTTGTTGTTTTTGTATAGGCTATAAGCAAACTTCAGAATTATTCAATCAGCTAATCACATGGAGGCACTAAAAGGCATAAAATCATGCCGATACAGGTCAAGAGCTTCAAACATCAAAATGGGATTTCATTGACTTTGACCATGGCGTTGGTGTCAGAACTGGTTTGAATATTTACACAGTAAATACTTTCAGAGAAGAAATGACTTATTCAAGCTGACAAGGAAAGCTACAGTCAATCAATAACCAATCTTTATTTCCAAGGTGAGCAGAAAAGCAGCTCAGAACACACAGCAGAAGATCCAGTCCTGGGGTTACAGTCCTGTGAACATGAATCTGAAGCTACGATGAGTACAAACTCACTGAAACTGGAAAGTTGAAGATCGGAAAAATATCGCCTGGTCTTTTTCAAGTCTTCATTGTAATAGAAAATAGTGTGATTTCTAGATGGCTTGCCCAATATCCTTTGAGGTTTATATGCTGTGCTTAATCTCATAGCCACTCATTCCAAATCATTTGTTTTTCACTGTCCATTAACAGATGTGTACTGCACCGTATCTCTGTGTTTATAACCATGTGTTTGGGTGATCTCCTGTTTCTTTAATTGCCCCATTAAGAAATCACCATGGGAAATGGCCAAAGGCAACACACACACACTTAAACAAATTACTTACATTAATTTTGCTAGCCCTTGTGATCTGTTTGCAGCTGCTGTGTCCAAAATCAGAATGAGTCTTGCTGTTGGACACATAATGCCATGTAAACTATATTTTAGGAAGAAACCATTAACATCTTTGTGTCAATATGTGTAGACATTTGTTTGAAATTCCAGACATGGGCAAGTCTATGGCCTTTAGCCATAGACCTTGTTTAATGCTCTTTCATTCATAAATCTCGAAAGGACAGCTTAGTCTTTAAACACATGGAAACAGTTTGCTTACCCAGACTCCACACAGCTCTATTCTCTTTCATAGCAGAGAGGAAGGCTGGAAACTGGCTGATAAGGAAGGAGAGAAAGGAGGAGTAGAGGAAGGAACACACACAAAGTCAGAGAGAGAGAGAGAGAGAGAGAGAGTCTCAGCAGCATGAACTGTTTTCAGACCTGTTTCACATGTGGAGGTCATTACTGCAAATGATTTTTTCCAGCAATTCCCCTTAGTCACAGATAATCTTCACAATTCACTGTCTTTGCTGTCCCTCTCTCTCTCTCTCTCTCTCTCTCTCTCTCTCTCTCTCTCTCCCCTCAGCCTCGGTATCTGTATCCTGATGAGTATCTGTTTTCTCTGTAGTGCAGTTAGGTCTGATTAGTGACTTTTGATAGTACTACAATGCTCATCAACATTATCACGAACACTGAATAAGCTCTCTGAAGCTTTAATCAAGTCTTTTTATGTGTCAACCCGAAAGACAAAAAGTACTTTGTAGTACTAAGGTGTTTTTTATCACTGATCTCAGACATTACAGTATTTTGTATGTAAGCACACAATGTACATCAGTGGCCTGGAAATGAATGTGTAATTTTAATAGAACTGAAATTTAGAATTCCATATTTGAAAAAAAATAAATTAATAAAAATAAAACCTCTCACAATTCCTGGAGAGAGATGAAAGAAATGGGGTGAAAATGTTGAGGCTTAGCCAGGCAGCTGTTGTGTTCTGGAAAGTTCAGGAAGAAAAGCAGTTGTTTGTTGAAATTTCTGGAGAGGTTTCTCAATGGGAAAGCCTGTTTATGTTGGACACAGAAGATGATTATCAGTCTAGTGTGCTTGCAGAAGACAACACAGCTTACAGACAACACGGAAACATGCTGAATGAGCCAGAACAAAATTAGCAAGACTTCAGAAGAAGAAAAAAAAACGTATCCGGAACAAGATTTTAGATAATCTGGAAATCATTAAGGCGTTATTTATATTTTATTTTATTAGAGCTTGCAATTGAAGGTGTTAAGCAAACTTCCTGTCTCAAGTCCCTTCTACACATTCTAGTTGTCATGTTCAGGCAAGACAGTGGTGTCTATTTTTGCTAAAGGAACTTGTATTACCTTTCTCCCTGTGTGTTCTTTTGGCCTGAAAACTCTGTCAAATGTGTCATTTGGTGCTCAGGAAAAGGTGAGTGATAGCGAATATGTTTTTCCTGAGGGCTACATTGATCTTTACCGGTTTGTGTTTGCTTTCTGCAGTAAGCTCTGCTCCCCTCGAGGTAATATCATCAGGTGTTGGTGACTATAGGGGAATGTGCAAGGCCTGTCAGTTTTTAGCACAAATTCTGCTATAGGCTGGAAATCTGTGGTCTGCAAAGGGGTCTATTGGGAAATGATGCAACATGGGGGCACTTTTCAAAATTAGTTTCTGAATCTTGTCATCCTTGTTGAAGACTATCTGTTCTTGAATCTTGCTCTATTTGACTTTTTTGTTGAAATGCATCTTGAATGTATATGATGTTATAGTGTAAAGCAATGTCTAATGTCTATATATATATATATATATATATATATATATATATATATATATATATATATATATATATAAATGGGCATTGTTTGCACAGATTGAAGAGGAATCAGGCATGATTTGTTCATCCACAACTTAAATAAATCCTATAATTCTTCTTAATGAGTGCTAAATACCTGTTTCAGCAAAAGAAGAGCTTGGTAGGATTAGTAATGTTTGAAATGCACTTCAAAAGATTACAACTAGTCTGTCAAGCATTGTAGAGAAGAAAATCTATGAGGTACTTGATCCAACTATTCTGTGCCACGTACCATTTGATTCCGCTAATTAGCTTCTTTCATTATGTAAAGAGGGCAACTGATTGTCAGTATAGCAGTGAATCTGTAACTGAAATCTGTATCTGAAATTCAGCTTATGGCTTGCTATACATCTGAAATTAATTTATTGGTTTTGTTCATGTTTGATGGAATTAAATGTAAGATGACCATAAGGTCTATTACTGTCTCAAATTGGACAGGTACTGAAACATTCCCCTAGTCTACTGCAGGAATTGTCCTAGTGATACAAAGCTGTCCACATTAATGAGGCAGCCTTTTATTCTCCTGCCAGAGCAGCTCACTAACTAGGCCGCCTTTACAAAGCTCCAAGGACACTTCTTATATCAAGTGCAGTCCTTATTCTACAGTGTTCATCAATAAGCGACCGTGACTCACTTGCCTTGTCAGTCTCTTTCTGAAGGCTGAGACTGAGGCTAAAAGGTGCCTTTCATCAACAGTATTGTTTATTCAGCAGACAAAACACCAGGTCAAGCTTTGTGAGTCAGGGGAGAGGGAAAGCGGCCATTTTAATCCCCTGCCTGACTTTTAATAAACACAAATGAGTGTGTGTCGGCGCAAAGTCAGGAGTCTGTGAAAAGAGGTGAGCAAGTGTCATTTAGAATGTAATCATTTCTGCATTCACTTCTGCAGCCAAGTGACCCATCAGCCTCTGCGACAAACAGCACAGCGACTCAGGGTCTATGAGGTGAGTGTCTGAGCCAACTGCAGAACCTGCAGGGCTTTTAATATTTTATCATGGCTCATCCGGTCTAGAATTTTTGAGCTTCTGTCATAGATATTTGCTCCACAGCAGGGACCCGGAGCGTGTGTGTCTGAGAGGTCACTGGAATGACCGTGACTCATTCCTTTTTACTGGGATCAAGGTGTAGGTTTTAAAAAACACACAAACAAAAAAAAGCATATATTTTTCAGCAAACCGATTCATAGCTGTCAAAAGGAATTGCTGTGCCCTGTCTGGATTTATTACTAAATGCATACAGAGTGCCTTTCAGATTTGACATTTGAATCAGAGAACTAACATGTAGAGCTTCTATCACTTCAGTAGAGCATTGAGAGGAAATCTCCAGGGTCAGAGAGATAGGAAAGGCACATCAACTTAATAAACAAGCCAAAGGCTCAGCCTACTGGGAATAGTGCATGCAGCTAAGCTCTGATCTTTCTCAAATGGAAATGAGCATACACACCCACCCACACACGCCATCCTAATTCACTCATTAAAGCCTTGGCCAGCTGCATATTTGGGACATCCCAACCATGTCTGCTTTTAGATTTTAATAGGCCGTTTTATTTTTTTAACAGGCAACGCCCCCCTCGTTTGTGATTTTGCCCCTTTCACCCCCACCTTTCTTCTCCTCACATATGAAATTTCTCCAGGGTTGCTATCTTTTTTGACAATATCTGCACTCTCACCTACCAGCTGTGTCTCAGCTTCACTGCCTCACCTTGTTATTATTTATTCTTCTTGTCGTGTATACAAGAACAGGTCTGTATTCAAGGATGAATTATAGAGATGCAGCGATACCCAGAAGCCTTAGCTATGACTTTTCTATTCCATTCATCTCATTTTCTTTTTTTATTTCACCTGTACTCAATGGTAAAACGCTTCTACATTTGCAAACGGTCTGCCATGCAAGCAGCAGCAGCAGACAGGCCGCCCTTCTGGAGGACATGATTGCAGTGTTTCTATGGAGCACTGAGCAGCATCAGCAGAGGCATCAGACAGCAAGAGGGGAGAAAGAGAGTGATCTGAAATCATACATATTTACCAGCATCTGCCTCAAAGAGATGCTATTTGCAAATCCCTGGCCACCCTCTGCCTCCTGCACACGAGACTGTGACATTTCAACAAGAGGAGACTCCCTGTGGCTTTCAGGGACCTGCGAAGAATTCATCTGCTGTGCTGTGGATTTATTCGTCTCAATACATCTGTTAGAGGAACTGCAAATTGAGTTTTTATTATTCATTTTCCCAAGGCCATTGGTGAGGTCAGAAACATGAGCAATTTTGCAGTCTTGTTATCTTATACATGCGTTATAATGATAAATATCGGAGGTTCATGTTAGGACTTGCCCCACAGGATGTCAATTCAGCGAGAGTGCTGTGAAGTCTAATTAAAAAATAAAGTCTGATAAGAAAAAGATGAATTAATTAGTTAATGACTTTTTATATTATGACATTTTGTGGCATGCAAAATAAAATGTCAGTGTGTATTATGTATTAATATGTAGTAAATTTAGCAGCTAAGAAGTACAAATAAGTTTAAGGAAATAACAACTATATAGTTGTTAAAATTATTTGCTTCTTGTTATGTTAAAAATCAGTAAATGTGTCTGTGTCTGTGTGTGTGTGTGTGGATCAGCTATTTAACAAAGGTTAATCATTATTCTTTATTCACAACTCCATGCATTTTAAATTCCACAGAAATACTAAATACCTCTTGTGGTTAAACTACAAGAAAAAAAAAGAATAATTCTTGTATTTCTCAGATACAAGTCAGTGTTCTATCGATTTGCACGCCTTCCTAAATCATGGCCCGCTGAGCTCATTTAGCTCCATGGAGTTATTATTAAGTGGACAAAAATGGGACCTGTAACAAGCACTAATAGAGGCCAGCTAATAATGGGGTAGGAATCATGCAGCCCCATGATTTTTCTATGAACATTTTTAGAAGCAACAGAACAGGACATTTTATGATAGTGTTTTGGCTTTTACACAAACTTGGCTAGCTTAACAATACTCAGTAGTTGCCAAGATTTTGTTTTTATAGCAAATAATTAAATCGAATGATACTTTACACAAAACGAAACCAAAGTGTAAGTACAGACAGTGTGTTTATGATGTACAGGGGGAAAAAGGGATTAAGGAGAAGGTAATGACCGTATATCTGATAGGCTTGTGTACTACAGTGACCTTGTTTTCTATTCTAAGGCTTTGAAAAACAAGAAAAATGTGTTTCTCTTTTCCAGTGCCCAATTTTGGATGCATTCTGGTTTTTGGTGTGGTTTCTGAGATGTAGTTGGGCTCACAATTTTTCTAAAAGCCTAGTTAATGATACATACACTTAAATGTTGTCGACTCAAAACTGCTTATTATGGGGTTACTAAAAATATTCACTAGATAAAAGTCTGTAGTGTAAGTAGTGTGTGAGTGCTTCTCGACATAGCATTGTTACAAAAGTCATCCTGTACAACCAAAATTTATGGTCATGACGGTTGCTGGATTTCTTATTCTATATGTATGCTTTGGCACAAGATTTGGTCTTCTAATTTAAAGACATTTTAAAAGGTTTACAATAGAAAGTAATGCTAATGTCCCTAAATGAATGTATTTCTGAACCATTCTACATAATTAATTTGTATTTAAAAACATCATTATTTCCCCAAATGGTCTGTTTTCTTAAAGGACTAAAAAGAAACAGCCAACAAATGCTTAGCCTATAGTAAATGTTTTTTTTTTTTGTTTTTTTTTAAATAATGCGAATCTCCTTAATGAATCTGGTTCTAAAGGTCAAGAAAATAATCATGTGTTTAGTTTTGACACTTATTTTGGTTAATGAACAATTCTATTATTAGACTTTATTATTCAAAAGTACTGTGTTATCTCCACATACTGCATTATTACTGTACTGGATATTTAAACACCATCACTGGTTTAGTCTGGTATTAGACCAGTAGGAACCTACATGCACTTTCGCTCTACAAGTTTCTAGAGCTGTAAATGATAGATGAATTCTGTTCTTCCAAAAAGTTCTTCCTTCAGCTGATGTTTTGAGGATAGTGGCGGAGAACACAGTCTAAAACATCAGCCCAAAATCTCTCCTAGGTGTTCATTTGGGTTGAGACCTGGCATGTGCATATGACAAAGTGTGATTTGCATAATTTTCATCCTCGTCAAACCATTCAGTGAGCCCTCATGGCCTGTGGATCGGGAGCATTGTCATCCTGGAAGAGACCACTCCCATCTGAATAGAAATGTTTCATCATAGAATAAAGGGTTTGACGTGTGTGTGTGTGTGTGTGTATTAAATAAAAAGGCTCCCAGATATCATAGTTTCAGTGTTACTCCCTCGCATGCCCTGTCATTATAACTCCCATGAAAGATGCTCTGCATTGCTGCAACCAGATCCAATTTGCATGTGAATAAACCAAGATAATTGGATGAATGTTGACTTGTGGGTCAGCTGAATAACAGTAATAAGAATTGTATTTGCTGCTTCACTCTGACATCCCCGGTGTGTTTTAGAGTTGAAAGCAAAATGTTTCATCACAGGGGCTGGAGAAATGTTCATATCTGCAGCAGTTTCATATTTTCTTTCATGTGCAGTTTCACATTATTAGTAAAACACATTTTTTTTGAAAGTCTGTGAAACAATGTGCGCTTTTATGTCTGTGACTCACTTTGCACACCAAAAAGGAATGGGCTTTACAAAACAGTGTGTTTGTGTGGGGGAGAGTGTTTTTATATCTTGGAGAAAATCAAATGTTCCCAATATTACACAAATAAGAGTAAGTAAGTAATCGGATGAAAATCTAAAGTAAATACTTTACTTTACTTTTCCAAATGTCTACATTTGACACAACAAATCTGAAAATTTAATATTTTCTCTTCTGTTCTTATTTTAACATACCAAGTGAGTGCTGCTGAAGTGAACTGCACCTTAATTTAATTTAATGATAGAAATTTGATAGAAAGAAATTTAATGTTAGCTGGCTAGCCATCTTAGCCAAATGTTTTGCTGTTTTCATTGTCTAAAGTTACTAATGCTGTATTCAAGGTAAAGCTACAACCTGTTTACTGGTAACGTAAAGACAAGTCAACATGGCCGTGCACTGTGTGAACAGCGTAAAGTCTCAATTCTATATTTTATAAATTAGTTTAAAGCAGTATAGGCTGTAGATCAGTTAATATACAGACACAGAATTTAAAATATCTAGCATTAACCATGATTATCACTGTTTTAGAAGGTATTTGTCAACATTAGAGCTTGTTAGCTTGTTGCTAATATTACTCGCTTTTGTCCGCTTTTGTTGTTGTTGGTGTCTTGCAATTTCTTTAAATTTATTAAAGTAGGTCACCACTCAGGCCTTTAACTGTAAAAGTAAAAATGCTGTTAAAGTAATCTTATTGTGAGCTTTATTCATGAAGACGTCCACTTTTTTCCACTTCATATATCAAACATGCTGAGGTGGGGAATTACATAATAACCACAACTTACAATGTCTCTCAAGTGCAAAATAAGTCTGTTAGCTAGCTAGATAGGTCATGTTTTGTCATAAAAGTTAACTATTAAGCAATGATGCCTTTATACATTGTCCTGAGTGTCGCCTATCCTGAGTGTTACCTGTACTGAGTGTTACCTCACAATATTTAAATATTATATAAGGGTATTTTCTAGTACAGTTTTTGGGATTCTGGTATAATATTGGTCCAGTTTTCTGGAGCTTCTGGATAAGTTTTGGCTGAGTTCTGGGGTAAATGTGGTGGCATTTTGGCTCTTGTCTGGCTGACATCTGTGGATTCCAGCACTGTTGTGAGCTAGTTCTGGCTGATTTTTGGTGACATTGTGAAGTTATAGCTGAGTTTTGGTCTGTTTCCGGTATTGGTCTGCTTGACATTTGGCAAACTGCATTGGGGCCAACCTTGGGCCGTAATTCTATGTGGTATGTGGGCCAAACTCAAAGCTGAAACTCAATTTGCTATCTGGGTAGGAGTACATACATGCTTGCAAGACAGATTTATGCTGAATATCAAAATTTCATACTATAAAACATCAAAAGATCTGGATAGATAGTCTAGCTCATTCAGCTACCTAATGTCTTTCCTGTACATGTTTCAATAGGTTTGATATTGAGCTGTTAAATGTATCACATTCACAAGTTTTGGCTAAAAAATGTATGGAAAACTGAAAAAACCTGATGAATTGGGCAAGGGCAGCTCATCTTTATTCTCTGTGCTAGACATTGCTGCTGCTGAGAAAAGCAGCTGGTGCCAAATGTATAGCCTTTTTGTCAGGAAGCTGCTGTATTTTGATGTTGTCACAAAATTACTGACAATTAAGACATACTTGTATTATTTGGCTTACAGTATTTTTATTTTTTTGCAACTAAGATTAAAGTAGTATATAGTTTGTTACTTTCCACCCCTTCCCTCAAGGATATGACACATTTGTCTGGTATCCACAAGAAAACAGCTTTATTTTCTATTAAATTATTTAGCTGCATTAATAATGATGTCAATGGAAGGTCTTCAGAAGCATTGTACAACAAACATGCAAACGTGTGTGTGTGTGTGTGTGTGTGTGTGTGTTTTTGTGTGTGTATGTGTATTTGTGTGTGTGTGGGTCTGTGTGAGTAGAAAATGTAGGACTAGGCCATAAAAAACCCAGGACAACGACCAAACCTAGGTCCTGTAGCCTGCTGTTCCTCTGGATAACACATTGGGACAACTAATAACCCATAAATGATATGAGGTTGAGAGAAAATGTCTCCAGAGCCAGACTCTCATATATCATACACACATGCTCTCTCTCTCTCACACACACACACACACACACACACACAGACATAGAAACTATTATAGGGGAAAAAAAACTTTAAATGGGCTACACACCTCTCTAGTGTAGTCTAGTTCTGGTCTTTTTCTGTACAAAAAATGAAAGAAAATGCTTTTCCTATTCTACCTTTCTTGAGCCTAGTTCTTTATAGAAGATAGATAGATAGATAGATAGATAGATAGATAGATAGATAGATAGATAGATAGATAGATAGATAGATAGATAGATAGATAGATAGATAGATAGATAGATAGATAGACATTTTACCTATCTTTATAGATAGATAGATAGATGTTGCTATTCACATCCACATACTGAGTAATTAACAGTGACAGTCATCTAGATACAAATAGCAGTGGTAACACTTTACAATAATAGTACATAAAGAACCCTGCACTTATATCTGAATTAATACTCAAATATTAGCTAATGATAAGTTAAGGCATGTACTAATCCTGAACTAATGAATAGCTAACTGTGAAATGTGAGTCTCATAAATCCGTGAATGAATTACACCTTAAGTACATGTTCATACGCTTGTTAGTTTATGTATTAATTAACACATAGAGGTAAAATAAAACAACCATGCTTTATCTAAGACCTGGAAATAATCTTATAGAACACTGCTGTTAGTGTTAATGTGCAGATAATAGAATCTATAACTGAGTAAATATTCCTCTGATTCCTCTAATTTCACCCTTATGTGTAAAGAAACAGAGGCCCGGGCCCGAGCCACACAGAGCATGTACTAGTACTACAGTGAGGTTTGAAGAGAAATGGATGGAGAATGACGCAAAACGGATTAAGGTGAAATGTTTGGTATTCATTTTTTGTGCAACTTTCCACAGTAGATAAGGAGGATCTCTGTAAATTATGAAAGTATTCCAACGTCATGCAGTTATGTTTGTGTACACAGCCTCATATGACAGATTATATAAACAATTAGAAATGATGCATGTTTAATTCATACTCTTTCTTCTAGAGAGTGCTTGAATTAGTTTACCCCTATATATTAATATAATAATGGACAAACTTGTATCCAGGATGGCTGTTATTCATGCATGAATTCATAAGACTTGCTTCATAGTTAAGGTAAACTTTTCATTCGTTTGGGATTACTCATTATTAATCCATATATTTTTTATATATATATTTAAGTGAGTATTAATTTAGATAGTAGAGGAACATTATTCATGTCCTGCTATTGTAAAGTGTTATCATAACAGTTATAATGACACACAAGAAAGATTTATTTATTCACAGGATAGCTATGATAGCTGGAGCTTCTCTCTTAGTAAATGAAAGTCTTTTTACCTTATTGATATGCACAAGAGCTAAAAATCCACTAACAGGAACTTTAGCCCTCAGAAACCTCCAGGGTCTGAATAGAGATTTTTGTTTATGTTATTTGTATTTCTTTATTATATGTTATATAAAATCAGATTTTAGATGTGACATCCAGAACAAAATATCGCATTATATGTCAAGGCAGAGCAATTTTTCAACTCTACAGAACTAGACTTTTTTGTTGTTTTGTAAGGCATTAGTCTAGAAGTGTTGCAACATCCCTTGTGGCCCAACCCTGGATAAATAAAGATAAAAAATTCCCATTGCACCTTCAGGATAAAAAGACATCCATTAACTCATTAACTGTGTTTGTGTTTGAGTGTGTGTGTGTGTGTCTGTGTGTGCGTGTGTGTGTGTGCGTGTGTGTGTGTGTGTGAGAGAGAGAGAGAGAGAGAGAGAGAGAGAGAGAGTCACTGAATGACAGCTGAAAGAGCTGACAGCCTCAGTAAAAACTGTGACTATCAGTGACTATCAAGTAAAATCTTTGCTATTCTCCACAGTGGTCTCAGATCAGAGAACACACCCATCTCCCCTCTATGCTTAACAGCTCAAAGTCACAGACACAGCCATCATCCACATCTTATACCTCAACATATAGAATGAGAGAGAGAGAGAGAGAGAGAGAGAGAGAGAGAGAGTTATATAACAAATATAACAGCCATTAAAGTGACTTATGGTGGAAGCTTAATTCAGGCAATTTTAATGCATAATGAAGAATATAGATTGCGCTCATTGTTCATTCATGGAATTAACATAAAAAAATATTTCTTTTTGTCTTTCATTGTTGTGTTATTTAGTTTTGCGTTATAGTGTTATCTATTGTTGTTTGAGTTCGCACATTTACATTTATGGTATTTGGCAGACGTCCATATCCAGAGCAAATTACATTTATCTCATATATACAACTAAGCAATTGAGGCTCAGTGTCCCCACAGCAGCAGCAGCAGCAGTTTGGCACAACTGGTATTTGAACTCACAACCTTCTGAGGCCAACATCTTAAACACTGAGCTATCATTTCAATAATTTCAGTCTCAGCCTCACAGGTTCGAACCTCAGCTCAGCTTTCTGTTTGTGTTTAGTCTTACATGTTCTTCCTGTGTTCACAAGGGTTTCCTCCAGGTTCTCCGGTTTCCTCCCACCTCCAGTTACCCTATAGCAGCTATAAACAGTCATTCAATCACCAGCATCTCATTTTGTTCTTAAATATAATAAGACAAATGCAGTTTTTCTGAAGAATTTTGGGTGTCTTCCTGAAAAATCTGTTTAAGCAGTAGTACAATTTTGACCTGTTCAGTTTTGCATGCTCTCACTGTGTTCATGAGGGTTTCCTCCAGGTTCTCCAGTTTTCCTCCAACCTCCAGACTCTCAGGTACTCCAGTTTATGTTTTAAATTGCTCCTAGAAGTGAAATAATTTGTGTACATCAGTCCTAGGCCTGGTACTGACCCCCTGTTCAGGTGTATAATTTTTTTTTCTACACTTTTATTCTTAGTGTTCCCTGAATAGGCTTCAGATTAAATATGACCTACCTAGAACAGTATAAAGTAATTATGTAAGCTCAATGGATTAAAACATTTATTAAACTCATATATTATTAAACTTATAGATTTGTAATTTTTCACAAAATTTTGCAGCACTATTTGTCTTAGAGGTCTAATCTATATACATTATGTATGTTGACATACATTTGAATGGTTACATTTGCTTTTATAGTAAATTAATAATTTAATAGCATCTTGGCTATGAATCCTTTACCTTTCAGCACTTCCAGACCCATTTCTCACATCTATAAATTAGAGGTGTGCTCTGTTAACCTCTCCAGAACAGGACTTGTGAGACCTGTGAGATGATGCCTGGTGTCAGAGCTTATTCTTAAGTCAAGTATGGCAGGAAAACAGGAGGAAATCCCTTAGTGATAACACCATATAAATCCTTCCACATTTAAGAGCTATACTAGCTCCATCTAAATAACTCTCAAGGGAAAGAAAAAGAGGAAGAGAGATTGTGTGTTTGTGTGTGTGTGAGTGTGTGTACTTGCATGAAAGAGAGTGAATGAAAAGCAGGAAGTATAGTGAAATGTAAATATAAATGGTAGGCATGTGATTGATGGCCAGTGGTGTTAATTGTCCGGCAGCTTGGGGCGATAAGCTGCGTTCTCGTAAGCACCACGTCCTCCTCCTGTCTCACTCTGCAGTGTATTTATGGTGTGAATCAATTTTGCTGATGAAATATTTATGGCAGTCACTTTCAGTGTAGTGCAGCAAGCCATTCAGTCATGAGGACAGCATACAATATTCACCTCCGGAGGGGAGATGGCGAGACAGGACACGTATCAATATCTGCACAACAAGCCTTTGTGAGCATGAAAGACAAAGACAGGGATAGAGGGATAGGGATAGAGAGAGGAAAGAGAAGAGGGAGAGGGTGACAGAGCGCTTGTGCAATTGCTCTGAAATGACGACATCTAAGCGTAAAGGAATGGTAACCTAAACCAGCGGGAAATTTTTCTTTGTATAGCATTAATATCGTTTTTCCTTATTACTACATGTTTTTTTTTAATCAAAATAAGCTTTAGGCTGTTTCTGGGCCAAAGAATAGCATGTCAGGTATTTTAAATGTAACCCAAGCCTCCTGTCAAACCTACAGAAGCAGCTCATTGACAGGTCTGGAAAGTGTGTTACATAATAGTAGCTTTTGTGTGTTTGTATGTTGGCATGGTTTAATATTAGATGTAATTTTAAATAAATACCACCATCTTTGTGCAATAATAAGTTCCTTGTTCTCTTCCCATATCAGCAGTCCAAATCACATATTTTTGGTAGAACACTTTCAGAATTCCATGAAGTTTATTGTAACTTAAATGTGGAATAAAATACGATGAGTGCTGTTACAGGAAAATAACCAACAATGAGGTGGTGTGATATGGCCCTGCTCTGTAGTTGATTATTTCCATATAAAAACATGTCTTGAACAGTTTTATTCCTTTTACACTACATTAATTGCACTGATTTTATTTTATTTATAAAAATAATAACAAATAAGCTGCCTTCCAAATTATGTACTACAAGAATTACGTAATTTATTGTGAAATTAAAAGTTTTAAATCTCTCAAAAATAATACTTGTACCAGCAGTTGTGACATTTTCAACAGAAGTTCAAATCCAGCATGCATTAGATACTTGGAACCTGCTGAAACCAGGACTGTTTTTTTTTTTTGTTTGGTTTCAAGAACAATAGATTCATTATTCAGGATGTTTGAAGTCATGCCATGAGTTTGCAATATTAGCCAGCTAGTTTGCAACTGTCTGCTTTGTGCTATGTTCTCATATTGCTAGACAATGGAAATTATACAGTCCTGTGGGTCCACAATGAAAGAAACAAACATTAAAGTTTTTATCTAGTTAACTAGCTAAAAGGCACCTAATATGCCAAAATGACATATTATATGCTTTGCGCTGCGGTATGTGGTATACCATCTAATGAATTTTTAATGAATTTAATCGATGAATTTTAGAAGTTTAGTATGCTCTTAAATGAAACACTAATGTTTTTATACTAACAAACAGAATAAGCTGTTTCCCAATCCATAGCCAATGACATCAAAAGCTCATAATATGATGCTGCTACCTTAAATGTAAAAAATAAATCACACACCAGCTAATAAAAAGTCATTGGTAATATAACGTATTTACCCAGAGTGTCATCAGCCTTCTTGAATTTTTTATAATCATAAACCATCAGTGCTTGGAAGCCCCACCCTCTTAACGTCAGCAAAGCTGCGAGAGTTGAGTGTATGAAGTGTCCAACATTCCACACTTCAGTAGAATAAGTGCATCATCTGGATACCTGAATTTGATTTATGCTAAAAAAAAAAAAAAAAAGAGGCTTAGAATAGTGAATATGTATGTGATTCGGGATGCACCTATATGTTGTGGAATGTCTACAAATAATGTTCCTGTCCCATTCATTCAATCACCAGCCTCCTTTATTTTTCTTACAATAAGGCACAGTCATATCACCTGACTTTTCCACAATGAAGAACTAACTCACTTCCTGAATAATCCTATTATAAATAAATCTGTTCATCAAATCTGTTAATGAGTATTTTCTGAAGTGTGTCTGTGTGTAAGTTTTCACTCTAGCAACGATAACATATTACAACAAGCATGTTCATATAAAACCTTGTATCTGACACTGCTGCCAATGCTGCTGTTATAGAAAATTACACCTTCTGACCAATCAGATTTGAGAATTTAACATAAATCTATATATCTTTTTTTTTTTTTTCGAGATGGAACTTTTTTAGGAGGGAGAATTTATCATTATGTAGTCAACATAGGTCTAAATACAAGACAGTGACCAACAACGTGGCATGAGATAGCTTAGTGGCCAAGGTGTTAGACTACTGATTGGAAGGTTGTGAGTTTAAACCCCAGGTTCACCAAGCTGCCACTGCTGGCCCCTGAGAAATAATCCCTTCCTGTTCCGACTGCACACCAGTACACAAAGAAAGGTCCATAAAGACATGGATGAGAGTGTTTGGTGGAAGTTGTAACCAACTGTGAACATTTTTACTGTACTGTTCAGAAGTTTCCTAAACCTACATAAGAACAGCTTAGTAGGAATATTTCTCATGTGTGTCTTATTATACAGTTGCATATTTTAAAGAGCTATAAAGAGTACATGATATATGAGCATATGCTTTTTATGAACTTTTTCTTTTACACAGTTCACCAGCTTTGCTTGTTTCTCTCTTTTAGTCCATCCCAATTGTCCTTATTTTTCAAGGGTGCATTGCATGGACACTAAGAGAAACAAAGAGGTCAACTTGATGCAAGGGGCAAAAAGGTAATGTTGGTTTCTTTTTTCAATCCTGTCAAGGAGTACAGCTTTCTCTCTACATGAACCCAGGTTTCATACTGTGCAACACCGAGAGAGAAAAGGACAGAGGCCTGCAGCGCAGGTACTGTAGAAAGTAAGCTGCAGTGGGAACAGGAAAGTCATTGCTGCTGTAAGATGGGCTTTGAGTCATGAAGCCTGAGGGCTTTAAGCCAAACCAAACTCAGCTCAAACAGCCAGAGGATTGTGAGCTTTACCTGGCTCAGGATGAGATGCACATTCATGGAATTTTACTGCTCATACCTGACCACTTGCACAGTGCAGGCTTTTTACTGCTTTCCCTTTTTTGTGCCACCTGTACAAACCTCAGCAAGGTCGCAGCAATTAGCTGCTTGGGGATCAATTTCAGAGCCATAATAAATATATGCGGTATGAGCACTGATGTGAGCGAAGAAGCCAGGAGGCCTGTAATGGGATTTAATTGATTTGCAGAGTTGCTGAATGGGATAGTGCTGAATTATTGATTATGAGAAACATACCCCACTGCACTACATATCTTACAACAGAGGTAAAATGGCCCACCAGTCAAGAAAAAGAGCTAGTCGGTCTTTTCTATAGATGATCATATCAGATTCAGAGAATATCACAAAGAAACCTCATGAGCGCATCTAAAGAGAAAAAAATCCTTTCATGAGTCAGCTGGGAAAATATTCTTTTTGCTTTTACTTTTTTTTTTTTTGTAAAGAAGAAATGCTTCCTGAGCATTTTCAATGCCAACGCGTCCTTCAAAGAATCTCAAATGAGTTTTTCAGAAAGCTTCTAGAGGGCCAAAATGGCTTTCAAGAGCACTTCTCTTGCTGACGAGTGCAGTAAACATGCACATGTGGAGTGGAGTGGTGGTGGGTGGAGTAGCATGGTGAAGACATGGAATCCAGCAGCTTAAACATACTCCTACTGTGAAATTGCTCTGCTGGAGTTTCAGAAACAAGGAACAAGATACTGAGTTCCTGCAGAAAACTCAAAGGTGATCACTGAACTTTTAAATGCCAAACAAGATTGATGTTTTGTAAATCGTGACTTTTTTGTAGCTGAAGGAGCAGAAGAAGACAGGTGAAGGCTAGTTTCAGAGAAAATGTCTATAACAATGAGAACTAGGCAAGGGACTCGAATGTTCATGCTATAACGTTCATATTCTGTCGCTGTGCTGTTGCCTGTTCATGCACTCATAATGCCAGATCGACATAACAAAAACTATGAATAAAATGTGTTAAATTGTTGGAATTGTTATTATAATATCTTTCATAAAATCTTAAAATGATAAAATCTGTGTAAAAATGTTAACATTTTAACATTTGCTGGTAGATGTATTGTTTTTCAAGGATTTTAAATTTTTAGATTAAAGCAAAATGTAATGTAAATTTCACCATAAATTTCCAGCTGTTGTTTATTCATCAAAGTGTAGTGTTCAATAGTTAGAATAATGGATACATTAAATAACCTTTATTTTACTGTGCAGTTTTTCGTACTGTAATTATTTATTGGCACATGTCCTGCAAATCTTTTACTGTCAAAGTCATTGTTACACTGTAGCTTTCCTTAGCTTTTTACTGTAATTAGCTACATCATTCATAATAGTTAATGAATAAAATGCTATTTATTAATAAAACGAATTTCAATGGTTAAGAAATTCAATAATCACTATATAAATAAACTATATATATATTTTTTCTTTTTCTTCTTTTTTTTTTTACTTCTGAGCTTTTGAGTACGAGTTTGAGCACATAGTGATCTATTCTACCAAAGGCTCTGGATTTACATCATCCCTCTTACACAGTACTCACCTATTCATGCAGCCTGCATTTTCCCAATGAGGCCCCTGAATCAGCCCTGTCAATCAACACGAAATAGGATCTGATCTGATCCAGTGGCACTCAAATGCAATGTGGGGTTTGTGTATATCAGAATTTCCTTCTCTCTCTCTCTCTCTCTCTCTCTCTCTCTCTCCTTTATCCCCACACTAAAGCAACAAGGCTCTAAGAACCATGATCTCAGGCATTGATTAAGCAAGTTTGGAGGAGTGTGCCTCCTGAGGAGGAGCAGAATCAGTCAGGAGGGGCCTGGAAGACTGAGGGCCCAGAATCATCCTAGGCTAAACTTTGATGTGCCTGATGAATACAGATCAATGGGGAGTCAGGGAGAGAGAGAGAGTAAGAGAGAGAGAGAGAGAGAGAGAGAGAGAGAAAGAGAGAGGCTTGGCTCTACCTGCTGAGGAACTCTATAATGCAGAATCCCCATAGCTTTCGACTGGATGGTCTAAAAGAAAGACCGGCGAATGGAGCGGGGAGCTAACAAAGCCAGGCTTCTTAATAAAGTTTACTGCTGTGCTTTGACTTCTGGAAGACTCTCACTCTTTCTGTCGATCTCACCTGGTGAACAGTCACATGGTGTGGGCAGGTATGACTCAAAAGGAGGGTTTCAACATCACTCTCAAATTTCAACGCAAACAGAAGGCTTGTTTTGGTGGGAGAGTGAACTTTATTTTATCTCAGGTTATCTGTGTGAGTGGGTAGGTGTGTGTGTGTGTGTGTGTAGCAGGGGGTGTATGTGTGTGTGTGTGTGTGTGGGCATTTTTGAAGTTTTATCTTGAGTGACACAAAGCAAATTCATTGCCATTATCTTGCTTAAAACGTGGAAAGCCCTGGGTGAGTAATTAACAGGTCAGTCTGTGAGTTCTGTTTAGAGAATAAACCAAAGTCATTCATCTTCACAATGTCAGGGAAAAAAGGTTCAATCTTGCTCCCTAAAGACAGTTTGGTGATTTGTTTTGACAGCAAATGAAATTTTAGTAGTCTTGATTTTTACCATGGGGGACATGGTGGCTTCATGTTTAGCATGATTGTTTCCAGGGTTGGGGTTTGACTGACTGTGCAGAGCTTAGCATATATTCTCCCTTTCTTTGGGTTTTTTTTCTGTGTACTCCAGTTTCCTCCCCCAGTGCAAAGTCAGATGCTGGACACAAAGAAACACTGATTCAATTTACTTCATTCATTTGTGTACATGGTTGTGATGAGTTGAGTAACATTAACACAATTAGTTTTTATGCATCCTAAATGATTTAAGTGTATTTATGAATCACTGAGCTCACACCAAAGATGAGAATCAAACCAATGACACTTGTCTCTTGCAACAGATGCATTACAGCTGCACTATTCTACCATGCATATTTTTAAGCACCTACATTTAATATATAATATTATACACTAATGTATAATATTAATATAGAATATTATATTAGTATAGATATAGTTCTAATCTGCACCAACACCCTCGTGAGATTTCCTAATGTAATTGGTTTACGATGATATGAAATGAATTGATCTACCTACAGTCTACATACACAATCTATCATTCAACCTGGTACTTAGATACTTGCTTAGAATGAAGTTTAATATAAATAATGAAATCACGTTTTGTTGAGAAACGTTTATATATATATATATATATATATATATATATATATATATATATATATATATATATATATATAATATAATATAATATAATATAATATAATATAATATAATATAATATAATATATATATAATATATAATATAATATAATATATATATATATAATATATATATATATGTATATATATATATATATGGCAATGTACATATATATGTATATATATATATATATATATATATATATATATATATATATATATATATATATATATATATATATATATATATATATATATGTATATATATATATATGGAAATGGTATATATGTAAACTATAGGTAATATTTTTTTCTTAAATCTGGCTGATCACATGTTTTTTTCATGTGATTGACTGATTGACATTTCTGTAATTGTTGTGTGTGTGTGGTTGTGTATGTGTGTGTGTGTCTGTGTGTCTATGTATGTATAATTATGGCCAGTGATGGAGTCTGCTGAGATAATCTCCAGGTTCCCTGTGACCCAGTGTAGCATAAGCAGTTCAGAAAATGTCTGGATTCTTACAATTCTCTATATAAGTGTTAGAGACGTTTCATCATTTTCTCTATGTCTTCACTGATCCTCAAAAATACTGCGAAAAAATATTATTACTCCTAATGCACTGTGGCCTACTTTAGAGATCTTCGCTTCAGGAATTTCATTCAGTAATTAGACTCAGCCATTCTGTCTCCCTCTATTGGCACTATGTGGACAGAAATCCACAAGATAAAATGCTCTCATTCACATAGCTGTTTACTTTCTATGCCAAAAATGATGTAGATTGTAGACAATCTAGAGTGTTAATATTATAAATTCATACAGTATACCAGTTTAAAACAGTAGGATATGTTCCCTGGCATTCTTTTGCTTAAATGTTTATGCTACATTTGAACTTTTAGAAGGATTGTATCACAAACTGTTTTATGTATTATTTATAACACATTCTTTTTCATGTTATATAGCATTTAAAGAACAGATTTTAGAACATTTACTGTGCCTAATGTGGGTTTAAAAATCACTTGACACAACATCCTGAGGTCCGAGCAAGAAAAGGTCGATTAGTTAATTAGTGCTGGTTAACTTAAAATCTTAACGTAAAATCTTGCTGGTAATGCTGGTTGTTTGCTCAGAGTTTTGCTGCTTTTTTGCTCTACAGGGTAATCAGGTGTGGAGAAGTGAAGAGTGTGTGGGAGACAGAAAGAAAGAGGATGTGTCCATGCCTACATTCTTCCGCTCTAATTACTGTGAGGCAGATCATGCTGAAAGCTGAATGTGATGATCGATGTGGACAGGTACTTTCAAAGCTTCTGATAATATCTGCGGGAACCCAGTTTCTGCCAAGAAAACTGGAACAGAGGAAGGTGAAATGCTTTCTTTCTTTCTTTCTTTCTTTCTTTCTTTCTTTCTTTCTTTCTTTCTTTCTTTCTTTCTTTCTTTCTTCCAAGAAAACTAATGCTTATAGTGAAACTGTAATTATGATTTACTATATAACCTAAAAGATTAATACCTTCACATCTGGAACAGTATGCAACATCAGGTTAAATGAAATAAAAATGATTTCGTTCTTTGATTCCTTCTTTGTGTGTTTATTTGTATTTATTTTCTTTCTTTCTTTCTTTCTTTCTTTCTTTCTTTCTTTCTTTCTTTTGTAACTAACGCTAATTAATAAAATATGAACATTATGTAAATTAACTGAAAGACGTTTTCTTTCTTTCTTTCTTTCTTTCTTTCTTTCTTTCTTTCTTTCGTAACTAACGCTAATGAATAAAATATGAACATTATGTAAATTAACCGAAAGACATTTTCTTTCTTTCTTTCTTTCTTTCTTTCTTTCTTTCTTTCTTTCTTTCTTTCATAACTAATGCTAATGAATAAAATATGAACATTATGTAAATTAACTGAAAGACGTTTTCTTTCTTTCTTTCTTTCTTTCTTTCTTTCTTTCTTTCTTTCTTTCTTTCGTAACTAACGCTAATGAATAAAATATGAACATTATGTAAATTAACCGAAAGACGTTTTCTTTCTTTCTTTCTTTCTTTCTTTCTTTCTTTCTTTCTTTCTTTCTTTCTTTCTTTCTTTCTTTCTTTCTTTCTTTCTTTCTTTCTTTCTTTCATAACTAATGCTAATGAATAAAATATGAACATTATGTAAATTAACTGAAAGACGTTTTCTTTCTTTCTTTCTTTCTTTCTTTCTTTCTTTCTTTCTTTCTTTCTTTCTTTCTTTCTTTCTTTCCTCCCTCCATGTTTACTTAACTTGAAGGCATGATTCCTCTTAGAGGAAGCCGCTCTTAAGACACGTTTGTTTAATAATTACTGGTGAAAGCCTGTGCAGGGTTAGTGATTAAAGGAAGGTGGCCTTCACACAAGTCCTCATCAGTCAACAAAGTAAATATCCTCCCAGACTCTCTCTGGTTATTCGGCATCTCTGAGGTGTAAAATGTGCCTTCTAGATGAAAGGAAATCATGATCTTTTACCCTTTCAGTGAGTAAAAGCCAAAGCCTCGTGATTGACAAAGTTCTCTCTCCTTCTATTTATGGGCTCTAAGGAGCTTTTCCGTCTCAACGATTCGTATTTTTTTTCTTTCAATAAACCTCAGTCAGCAGGCAACTCGGTGGTCAAATTCAATGCATCTCTCAACAGGCTGTGGGTCACATGATCAGCATGTAAACACTTCGGATTGGCTGTCTCTAGTTTCCATGGAGACCGAACTCGGTGTGCCTTCCTGGGAAAATGTAAACAGTCAGTGAACACTGGAGGATTTAGATAAATTGTTTTCTAATCTTGTCGCTCATTTCCATGGTGCAGTGGATATGATCTAACAAAAGGGGACAGACAAAGAGAGTGTGTGTGTGTTTGTATGTGTGTGTGTGTGTGTGAATGTATATATGATGTGTGTGTGTGTGTGTGTATGCGAATGTGTTTGTGTGTATGTGTGGTGTGTGTGGTGTGTGTGTGAGTGAGAGAGAGAGAGAGCGAGAGAGATAGAGAGAGATAAAGAGAGAGAGAGAGAGAGAGAGAGAGGGAGAGAGAGAGAGAGAGAGAGAGAGAGTGAGGGATATGGAAGGATTAGTACAAGGCCACAACATCAACAGGCTTATTTAAACAAAAAAATAAATAAAAAATAAAAATATGAAAACATCTCTAATTGTCATACAGTGTTATTAAACAGTTCTTACACAATAACTGTAACTTGAGATTACACTGTACCTCATATTTCAATGCAGCTTCATGCTTTAGGGTTTGTTTCTATATCTTTCTATATCTTTCTTGTATGTTTTTTTCTTTCCCATGTTCACAAAATCCGTGCAAACACATGGAAAGGATTTTCATGTTCTTGACAAACACATTTCTGGATTACAAAACCATTTAAAATATACATTCACATCTACAGTGTCCTCTGGGTAAGAATTATTATCATGTCACCCTTCTGTAAAATCAGTGAAGTCAGCTACCCCTTTGTACTGCCTGCTAAAGACTACAAGCCAATGCCATAATTGCTTCTTTTATTCAGAACACAGCGTCATCACTGCTGTTTGAATCCGTTTTAGGGAGAGAAAATTAGTGCTTGATTGACTCTAAGTATTTCCATGGGACAGAGATTAGAGGTCAGCCATGCATGAAGGGCAAGCTGAGTAGAAAGGATGGAGAATTCAGTGTGTGTGTGTGTGTGTGCGTGTGTGTGTGTGAGAGAGAGTTTTCATGTTGGGTGGCAAGCATGAGGAAAACCCCTTAAACCCCTTTTATGAAGATAAATAAATAAATAAATAAATAAATAAATAAATAAATAAATAAATAAATAAATAAATAAGAGTTAGATTAAGCATAGCATCAATGGATGGTATTGATAGAATGTGTGTGTGTGTGTGTTCTAATGTTCATGTTTCCTCTCATATGCTACCAAAAATCTTCTTTAGTCATATTATCTTGAACAAAAGCATTTCAGGACCGCACTTTCCTGCCTGGACAATTTCAGTAGATGCCTCTGATCCTAGAAATTGCCACAGCGAGACAAACAAGCTTTGTCAGTGAAAGCTCCTTGTTTACCATAAGCTGAGGTCACTGTCAGTTAAGATGAAAATACTTTCTAGCCTACATTGTACACAGAAATGTGTTTTCCACATTCCATTTACAACAGCCAATTTGATTTCCTCTGTTAGTCTATCTCGCTGAACATAACAAATGAGGAGGATATTAAATACGATTCCATATGTCCTTTTCTCCATGGTGCTCACTTACTGACAGTTTATGACTTATGACTTATCATTTGTCACAGATTTTTATTCTTGCACGTTGTAAATGGTGTACACTACTGATTTAAGCAGTTTCACGGTCAGAGGTATTAACAAGGAGCTAGTGCACACTGCCAAACAAATTACATCTCAAAGCAACATATACGACTTAATAAATCTGTGCTTCCTAATGGTGCCCTAGTGTAGCCCATTTTATTAGGAGAAGTGAAGGTACAATAAACTGTAGTAAATCACAGTCATGTTGCACTGCAGACCATTTAGAAATGTCTCATCTCATAAGCCTACAAGACCTTAGAAGAGTAAAAAAAAATCCATCCACTAAAGGTTTTGTGTGTATACAAACATATTAAAACCTGGAAACTAACCCCCTCTGTCACTGATAGATATTATTCTCAGACCCTGACCTACATGTACTAGCATGAGGATGTTTATGATGGAATATCATTAATATTTTACAAGCTTAACTTTCACTTTAACTTTTAGCTGTCGAAGATTTTGGACAAGCAAATTTCTGTTACGATAGATAGATAGATAGATAGATAGATAGATAGATAGATAGATAGATAGATAGATAGATAGATAGATAGATAGATAGATAGATAGATAGATAGATAGATAGATAGATAGAACTTTATTGTCATTGCAAAGTACAGGTATATAGCAACAAAATGCCGTTTCCTGAGTCTAATGCACTATTATTTTGCAAAACCGAGGTTGTTTTTAATTGGACTGCACATTTGATTTGCTTTAGGGTTAACAAAAATAATAATGTGCTTTTTTGTGCTTTGTGTTAAATTGAAGAACAAACTTTGGCATTTAGGAGTGCGTGAATAGCTTTGTTTGGTACATTGTAGAGCCTGAAGATAATTGAAGAGAAATAATTAATGAGTTGAGTTGTTTTGTCTTATCTTAATATATTAATTGAATTGTTAAGGCTAGGAAAGTAAACACAAAAAAGATGTTAATCTAAATTTACTTGATGAACAAGTTTCTTATGCTATTTTAATTAGGCTTTGCCATATAAAAATGAATAGACTACTTGGAAATTTCAGATAATCAGTTTCTTCACTTTTTCTAAGTAAAGTCAACTTATTACTTTTTGACCCGGGCACTGGTAGCTCAAGTGGTTAAGCCTCTTGGTTGATGATCTGCTGAAGATTGGGGTTCTAGCCCCAGCACTGCTAATTGGCTGCGGCTGGGCCCTCAAACAACCCCATCCTCCTCTCTTGGGGTGCTGCATCATGACTGACCCTGTGCTCTGACCCCAAACCTTCAAGGATGAGATATGTGAAGAAAGAATTGTGCTGTAATGTATATGTGACAAATAAAGGTTACTTAACTTAACAGGTAAATCTCAGAGCCACATGCTCAACAAACTGTGAGGATGGCTAAACTTGTTAAATGAAAGTTGCCTTGTGAAACCTGAGTAAACTCAATCAAAGATAAGCTTTGTTCTAGTTCATAAGTAGTCAAGACAATAGTTTATTATAAGCTTATTTTGAAAAACTTATATACTTGAGATCAATCTTCAAAACCTGTCATGACAATTGGAGATAAAGAGAAGAAATAAGTTCATCTGCCTAAATAAATCATGTTGTACAGTGCATGTAAACATGTTGTAGTCTTTGCCCTCTTAACTCATAGTGCTGTAATTGAGGAAATGTACAAGGTTTTGCAGAATGCAGAATCTTTCGAAAACATGTTATAGCATAATTTTGAGTGAAATCAAAGTTTGATCTGAGAAAATCTACAACACTACTGACATCAATACACTACAACTACTACATCTGCTCAGCATGAGAACTGCACTGTGTTATTCTCAATATTTTTCCTTTATGCTCTAAAACTCCTGCTGAAACAAATCCCAATCTTGTTGCCAGAAAAAAAAATCAATCATAATAAATTGTAGCTGAATGTGCAAACAGTCATTTACATATAAATTTGACAAGCAAACTAACTCTGCATGCAAATGAAAAAAAAAAAAAAAAGTAACATGTTTACACCCTTGCAACAGTGATCCTTTTTGATAAATAGGGCTTATTAATCATGCTATATAAAAACATTCCCTGTGTTAGCAAGAGGAATTAACTAGAGACTGAATATGCATCAGTAAGTTTTCATTAGAATGCGTAATAAGCAGCAGTCTTACTAAATGCCACTAGTGAATAATTTGGACATAATAATTTGAACTATATCTTTGATATAAACATTTCTAGATTATTTTTGCGCTTCCTGAAATCATTAGCACTGTTGCATTTTTTGAAATCTTATTGGTCAAAATAACAATTTTTAACAAATTTACAACATGAACTCTAAAGATAGTGCTAGCTATGATCCAATACAATATATGACTGTGTCCTTTCTAATACGCTTCGGTCACTATAGTAACACCTCATTTACATGGACTTATGGAAAACATTCTATATAATGTAAGACTAAAAAACCTTTGTTAACAGATTCTGTTGTTAATTAACAAAGAAAAATGATTTAGTCATCAGTATGATGAAGCTTACTGTACCCAGATGTTTACATAACATCTTCATTGTTAGCTGTTAGCGGCCAATACGTTTCCTGCCAAAAAAACAAGTCTTCGAAACAGAAACTTGCATGTGTGACACATTAAATTTAATTAGACTGTTCTGTAAACATGTCATTTTGTACTACATAAAAATTGGATTGTTTAAAAGTTTGCTGTGGTATAAATAGCATAAAAGATGTTTAAACATTATGATGTTACAGTCAGTTTCTGGCTAAATGAACCAGTTTACATTGACTATAACAACGTGTCCTGTTATGTTTTAATTTGTACTTATCACATGAGTATCGACATCTGAGCTGTGAGAAAATATTTAAGTAGACTGAAGATTGAATTGTTGTGAATGATTGAATTATTATAGATGAAAGTTGAATTGTTGTCTCTTCTGTTAGTAGGTTTTTGTTTTGTTTTTTGCTGGAAAGCATTAATCAATCCAATCTGATGTGTCTTACTCAAGCCAGTTATTTAACTGATTAAAATAACAGTATATTATCCAGAGGGGACATGTTGGCTTAGTGGTTTGCATGTTAGACTCGCACATCTGGGGTTGAGGTTGGGGTTTGATTCCTGCCTCCATCCTGTGTGCACATTTTGTGTGTTGTCTCTGTGTTTCTGGGGTTTTCCTGTGGGTACTCCAGTTTCCTCCACCAAAGTCAAAAGTCAAAGTCAAAGAAGCATTATTGTCACTTCAACCATATATAGCTGATGCAGTACACAGTGAAATGAAACAACATTCCTCCTAGACCAGTGTATGTGTGTGTGTGTGTGTGTGTGTGTGTGTGTGTCCGGCTCAGTTCAGTTCTCTGTTGAGATACCTGGTTGCCTGAGGGAAGAAGCTGTTCAACAGTCTGGTTGTGTGGGTCCAAATGCTTCAGTAGCTCTTTCCAGATGGCAGTCCCTCTATTACAGACATCTACTCCACACGCTGCATGCGCAAAGCTAACAGCATTGTGGATGATCCCACACACCCCTCACACACACTCTTCACCCTTCTGCCATCTGTAAAGAGGTACCGAAGAGAGACTCCGATGATCTTCTCAGCTGTCCTCACTATCCGCTGCAGGGTCTTGCATTCTGAGACGGTGCAGTTCCCAAACCAGGCAGAGACGCAGCTTCTCAGGATGCTCTCGATGGTCCCTCTGTAGAAGGTGGTCAGGATGGGAGGTGGAAGATGAGCCTTCCTCAGCCTTTGCAGGAAGTAGAGATGCTGCTGGGCCTTCCTGGTGATGGAGCTGATGTTTAGTGATCAGGTGAGGTCCTCCGCCAGGTGAACACCAAGGAATTTGGTACCAGTCCAAAGACATGCATTGTAGGTTGATTGGCATCTCTAAATTGTCTTTAGTATATGAGTGTGTGTGCAATAGTGCACTGAGATGGGCTATCCCCTGCTTTGTGCCCGAAGTCCCCTGGAATAGGTTTGACCTATGGATGGATGGATATTATTCAGTTAATTTTATATCATGTTATTTAATAACTTCTATGAATGATTTAGTGACTGCAGTGAAACTAAAAGTAAAAGTCTGTAAGAGTGAAGAAGTCTGGAGACACTGATATCTCGTGGGAGTCTAAAATGTAATAAGAAGTGCTTTTGTGCAGAAAACTGTGAGTGCATATTCTAAATTATGATCACTTAATTATGAGAAGTGCTGCAGGGAAATCAAGAGGTTCTGTACAAACACAGAACACAAGAGGTTGTGTAAAGGTATTACACTGCATATACACAGAAGGATGACTTGCAGATTATGCAGCACACAATCTTTCCATACTTTGAGCATTGCTTTCCGATTGAAATGTTTTTCCTCTCATGAAAAATAAATAAAGATAAATATTTTTTTTTCCAGAATGGAATGTCCAAAATATCCAGAAAGGACTGTATGGCAGTGAGAGAACTTAAACTCACCATAAATTAAAATAAACCTTCACAGTTTCCCTTGTGGGAACCATGCTGCAGGAAATCAAACTCCCACAGCAAACTGAAGTAAAGTTGCCCAATTGGCAGAGCACTGTTCAAACATGCTTTTCCGACCTCAATGTTCCTTCCATATTCTGAGCATAGCAGCCTGAGAAATGTAATGAGCAAACAGCACACTGTGTCCCAAAACTTATCTATACAGTATGTGTGTAGAATTGCTGCATGTCAGGCTAACAAGCTCGGTTTGCATTACTTTGCCAACATTCTGGCATGTCTTACTTTCAGTGACATCCTGCAAAAACACATCATAGTTTATATGTATTTCTATGAATATGATCACTATAAATAAAAAAGGAAAATAACTATAAAAAATAAAGATATTTGCTATAAATGAACATTGGATAACGTGACTATAATCACATAGAACAGTCTATAAAGGCTAGTAAAATGCAGATGCAGATTTTTCCTAACATTCCTCAGACTGTTCACAGAGCATATTTCAAAAAGGGGCTTCAGTTAACACACCAAAAATAGAATTGCAAAGCGAAAAGAATGAAAAAATCCTGGAGAGATGCCTGTATATACACTCACCATCCATATTATTAGGAACAGGCATAAACTCATTCAGATACAGGTCAAGAGCTTCAGTTAATGTTTATCAAACATTAGACAGGGCAAAAAGGTGATCTCTGGTGCCAGACAGGCTGGTCTGAGTATTTCAGAAACTGCTGAACTCCTGGAATCTTCAGTAGAGTATATACAGAATGGTACAAAAAAACATCTTGTTGGTGAGAGAGGTCAGAGGAGAATGGCGAGGCTAGTTTGAGCTAACAGGAAGGCTTCAAACAAGCCATTTCAACTTCCAGTCTTCAAATTGGCAAGCCTGCTGTAAGTTTCTAATCTGTATGTAAGTTTTGTTTGTTTGTTTGTTTTTTAATAATTAGTTATGGACTTTAGTTATAAAAATGTAAGTAAAGAGTCGCACGTGTCTACAATTTACCAGTATGAACCATTCTGAATAACACTGGTGGGCCATCAGGGCCAGCAAGGCCTACTCTGCTGGCCTAAACAGCAGTGATCTGAATCACTGACTTGCATTTTAATATATTTAATATATTTTTCAATAGTCTTTTCTCTACATTTCATAGCTTTTCTCATGGTTGCGCTGCTTCCAGTAGTGTATATTTATGATAAGAGTATTTATCCAGTCATATTTCAGCCAGTGGCTGACGTCATGTGTTGCCAGGGTGAAAGAAATCTGCCTTAAGGCCTTCAGAATCAATAGTGCAGGCGCCCGTAGCTTAAATAAGTGGCAATGAAATTGGTACATTAAACAATCAGATTTCGAGTTGGCGTCACTGGGGCCATCTAGCAGGTATACGATTACGTCAGCAATTTCCCATCCTTTGATTGGATAACTGAAGTAGTCAAAGGCAGCGAACCACACAAACTATATATATAAATATATATATTTTAACTCACAATGGCTGACAGAGGAGAAGAAATTGATTTGGTGAAGGCCAGTGAAGGCCTAGGTGTGAAATGCATGGCCCGCCACTGCTGAATAACATTTAGGGAACTTATTTAATGAGATGTAACTGTACTTGACTTAAATAATATTAAACCTTGGTGCAGTTGGCACATTTACACCATGTTAGATCTGTGTAAAATATATAATATGATAGCAATAGGAGGGGTAAGGATGTCAGGATAAATATAGGGGATTTTTGTACAGGGGGGTGCACTTAACCGCATCAGGCCTGACGCGGTGTACTTGAGTGCTATTTTGGTGTTATTGTCTTGCTACAATAAAGCCAGTTTGCTCCTTATCAACAAAGCCTGAATAAGTTTCTTTATTTTATTAATAAATAAAATAACTCAGAGTCCACTCAGAGAGGGACTCTGACTTCCGACAAGAGCCGGAACAGGTGACATGACCAGTATTTTTGATAGATTTTACACCACTAACTGTTCTAAAAGAATAATGGTGAACAGATATTTTGTGGCCGATGTTTTGAGAGGAAATTAGGCTATTTTTCCATGTTCTGTAATGTTACAACTGGAAAAAAGCTAATAAAGAAATAACTTGGACTATTTATTATGAATCCACACAAAATAGGCAATAATGTGTGTGTGTGTGTGTGTGGTGGGTTAGGGGGTTGACTCAGAGTGATGAGCAGTTTTGGTTTTCCATCAAATGTAGCACTTTGTGGCTCAAGGGTGAAAAAAGTTATCCACATGTACAATGGGCCTTCAACATATCTGACATATCTAACTCCAAACAAGATCTCATGTAGCTCAGCACTCATTCACAAAGTCTGGCTTTGTGCAAAAGTCATCGACATATGAATGATCTGCCTCCTCTAGGCAAAATCACAGGTGTGTCATATCCCTTGTGACTATTAATGCCACACTGAAAAAAAGCTCCTTGTATTTACTTAATTCAAAGGTGTACATCTGTTCCACATGATTGAATTGAGTAACATTAACACAGTTAGTTTCGGTACATCCAACATGATTTGATGTGGATTTTCTAAGCCAAGAATAATATCAAAACTGCGAAGAAAATGCAGGATGCTGGTGTTTTGCAGTTGACACATTATCACTGTGCTATTCTACCATGCATGTTTTATCTACCTAAATTTACTGCTATAGTTACAGTTCCCACCAATGGCAACATCATTAAATTTCACAATGTTACTCAATCACAGGCTTACTTTAATACTATGTTAATTGATCACACTCACTTTACATCATTCAGTCTAGTTGTTACAAAGCAATGAAATCAAGTTTTGTTGAGAAACATATATTTTTATGTAAACTATATGTTTTGTTTTGTTTTTAATCTTGCTAACCACATATTTTTTCAGTGGACATTACTACTGTACATAAGAACATTAAAACCATGTTATAAATGCTCAAAAATGTTAAAATTGTTGAAAGTTATATCAGTTTTCATAGATAAACTAAAACGTTTCCAGGTGTGAAACTTTTGAAATCTGCTCAATGAATGTAATACATTTTATATATGTAAATGAATATGTCTTAACCAAAGCTTGAAAAAATTTTAAAATTGATTTTATTTAAGCCTTTTTAGGTTTATTATTACAAATGATGCAATGCTTCTGTTGGCAGCCCCACTGACTCATGGGAGTATCCAGTGTTAGAGACGGTATTTTGTTTTTGGACCACACAGTCTGTCACTGCTGGCCTTTCTGCACTGACATACCAGGACCTGTAGAACAGATGTTAGCAGAATATCTCAATAACAAGGACACACACACACTGCCTTTAGCAAAAGCATTCATATGGGCAGGTAGCATGAAATAGGGCTCATTTGTCAATGTTATAGTGGTACTGCTTTGAATATAAGGCTTAGGAATGGTGTTTAGAAATGGTGCGATGTCTAAAAAAAAATCATATTCACATAAAAATTCATGTTGTTCAAATGACTGGCTTTTGTCTGTGTTATTCAGAGATATATTTGTGTGTCTCCCTACCAGCCCCCCCAAAAAACTGCCTGGAAAAGCATGACCTCGCTGGCCCGTTTGTCTCCTCTTGAAAGATGACATGTCACATTTCTTGCAAGCAGAACAAAAGCAGACCATCTCAGCTCATAGCAGCTGAACTTGTTGGGCTGCTGCATTTCTAATGGGTGCAGTGTTCTGTGAAGAGCCACACTGGCCTGTTGTAGCCTGTCTCTGTCTCTGTCTCTCTCTCACACACACACACACATACCACACACACATATATGAATGGTCTGTCAGAAGACCCAGTGCTTGTGAAGTAAACGGCTCATGACCACTGGCACCTCATGCATTAATCATTTTCTGTTCTGTTCCTTGACTATAGAATTGTGTCACTTCCTGTGATAATGCAAAGGGAAGGAGGGAGAAATGCACCATTATTATGTGCATTAATGTAATTACTGTGAGTAGCATGTGCAGAGATATCACAGCTTCTGTTGTTGGGTAGCAGTTAATTAGCACAAGACCTGAGCCAGCTTGTTTTCTGCTTACATTCATACAGACCTTCATAACAGGCAGTATGTCACTGCACAGCGACATAAGTGGCATTAAAGCCATGGTGCATTTTTGGGTTATTGGTGAATCACATACGCTCTGATATAGAAAACATCATTAAAACTGCTGGGCTGGAAACTATATAGTTTGTGTTATTGCACAAAGTCCCATTTATGTCATCCTGAATAGCCTGTGTGATATGCAATAGTTGCAGTTTCTCAGCTAAAGATGAATAAAAGACATATTTTACCCCAGACCCGTAAGGCTTCTGCACCAGAGGCCACCAATGTCAGGGTAAATGCTCATCAGAAAACATAACTTTGATTTGCTCATACATCTTAGTCAAACCTAGGACCATTTTGGGGGCACAAAACAGATTTGTTTAGAGTGGTCTACACTGTGAAGAAACCTACAGAATTCTCTATTATATAAGCATACAGTAAGCTCAGAATTGCTTGGTACAGATGAGTAAAAAAAGAAAAGGAAAAAAAATGTGGTAAATTATCTTTAAAAAGCTGTCTAAGAAAAAAAATCACCACAGCTCATCTCCCATGATTCTCCCAGGTTCTATATCCTCTCTTGTGAACTCGAAGGGGTTTAGGTCAGGGGACTGGGATGACCATGTCAGAAACTTTATTTTGTAGACATCATCCATCTGGAAGATCCAACTATGACCCAGCTGCAGCTTCTTGGCAGAGGCAACAAGCTTTTCATAGAAAATCTCTTGATATATCCTGGAGTCCATGATGCCATGTATCCTACCAAGGTTTTTCCAGAGCCTTTGGAGGAAAAACAGCCAAGGAACATCACATATCCTCCAACAAACCTAGGTTCTTTTCTGTATAAAAATGCAAGTTTTTATACCAAACCCACCTTGAATATTTGTTGCCAAAAAGAAAACCATCTAGTTTAGTATCATCTCACCATAAAACCCGGTCCCAGTCAAAGTTCAAGCAGCATCTAGTGAATTCCAGGTGCTTACATTTGTGATTAGTTGAAAAACAAAAGTTTTTCTTTTGGCAAGTGTTCCAAATAGTTTGCTGGCATGGAGGCAAAATCTATTTTTAGATTTGGAGACTTGTGATTTCAAAATATTACCAACTTCTGCAATCTCCAGTTCTTTCTTTGGAAAAATGTTAGCCTCTCTAAATTTCCCTAAAAGTCCACCTTACTCCTCTTTTGTGTCCTTTTCCAGGCAAGTTCATGACCTCTCAGCATTTCCTTCAAAGGTCTTAATTAATGCTCTAACAGTGGATACATTTCCATATATTTTTTATATCGGGTATCTGATTTCTGAAAGTCATCACAATTTTGTCTCACTTCATTTGTGTATTCTTTTATCTTCCCCATATTGACGAATGAGAAAAGGAATTTGGCCTCTGTGTCACCTCATTTATACTCTAGTGAAACAGGAAGTCATGGTTGCTAAACTCTCCAATGAACTCTATAACTGGGAACATGCTTCAGTTTAATTTGGTCATAGGAATTTCTACAGGCATCAATCATTATGACACTCGATCGAGGGGTTTTGTTAAAAATGTTGAGTAATTTAATTTAGTCTGTTACAAGTTAGATTTCTCTCACATCTTCTGTGAGAGATTAAGCTAATTAATAAGAATGACATTTTTCATAACCTCTTCCAACCCATCTTTACCCAGGGTGCAAGAAATTAGGGAGCTAACTGTATTGCTCCTCTTATTACCTGTTCTTTTTTTTTTTCTCCCTTGCTCTTCTTCCTCTGTCCCACGGATAGGCCTCACCAGATGTCGAGGTGATTTATAGTGATTACCTCAGTCGCAGATGTGCTGCAGAGCAGAAAGGCTTCGAGATTAATGAGCACAGTGATAAAAGTACTAGCGAGAAAGGCGTCTGCTACTTAATAGCTCCTGAAATTAGGCATCCTGCTATGCCATGCCTGCACCCCAACTTCTTCCCTGGGATATTTCATTACTTTAAGACAAATGGATTAGTCTGTGGAGATGCCAAGGTTTCTGGGACAAGGAGAGTGCAGAAAGGTGGAATTATCGTAATCAGAAGACAAGAGTATGAGTCCAACTGTCAAAACCAAAAACACGCAGTAAAATGGTGCAGTGACGTAGTTAAGCAGAGTATTAATAAAGCAAAAGGAGAAGATGAGAAACAGTTCGGATTTAATTTTAATATCGTAAAAAATAACATACCAACTAGGATTTAAATTTGGAAGTAAATGTGTTTATAGTTTTAGCTTATTTGTGAATGATTTCAGTGAATGAAACTTTATTTTACTAACTCTGACTGAGTCTAGCTAAATATTGTGTAAAATGATCCGCATTCCCACGTCATGTCTGGAAGTTCATCATGAAAGTTTATATATACTATAAGCTACACACACTGTACATTTACTATAAACTACACATACTATAAACTATATTTTATATGCTTTATACTACTGTAAACTGAATGTAAACATATTACAAATATTCATCCAGCATCTATACCCTTTCCAAGGATAGGTTTTAGTGTATACTGTATATCCCCTTAACTCTACATTGACTCATACAAACAAATAAATCTGAATGGTTTTATGATGTGTATTTCAAATGAATGTTCCTCTCAAAGGCTGTGAATAGATTTACTGATCTGGCCTGCCTTACAGCTTTTTACTAATGACTGAATCCTGCTCTCTTTTCTATCCTTAATCTCCCTTTGTTAAAAACAAAATGGCACCATGTTGTTCTTCTAATAAAACAGCTAATATTTCTTTACTCTGAAGCCCCGTCCTCTAATCTCTGTCCTAAATACCTCTGATGCACTCCAATTGCGCTTAGTTAAACAGGTGTGTTCACTCTTTCTCTTGGCTCCATAAAAGTGAAGGATTGGATGGGATTTAATGTTCCAGACCACAGAACACAGGCCAGTCCCACACAATGGTTCAAATTTATGGCATACGGCCAAGACCACAGTCATGGCCAGAGAAACTGAATGCAGCCAAGTGCAGATAAGAGATTTAAAAAAAAAGTTTTTACACTCGCTATTTCCATAGATCTGCTCTTGAAGTTGAAGCCTCTTGGATTTGTGTTTAACTCTTTACCCTGGTGCTCTTAAACATTTCTGAATGGATTGTTTTTAATCCAGGGTTTATTTCCTGAGTACTGGTGTGTCCTTTCATACAAACATAGTTAGCCCTCCATGCGGCTGTTAAAGAGTTCTTTTTGGCTGTTCCGGCCTTTCAGGAGGTCAGTCTTTGAAGTCACTCGGTACCAGCAAAGGCTCCTGTAGGGGCTGCCCTTTCAATTACTGCTTTTAATTGCTCCTGAAGAAAGATAGAGGCGAAAGGCAAAAGTGGCCTACAGCTCACAGTGGACTCAAGCCTACCTGCTGAGTCGCCCACTTACCCAAGTGCTAATGTGCTTCTGATTTTAATAGGTCATATTTATTTATTTATTTATTTATTTATTTATTTATTTATTGACAATTCTATCTCTCTAGCTACAAATGTCTTCAAGTGAACTCAGTTTACTTTCTTAATATGCATATTTTAGTGGAAGTTGACCTTTAGAACTGCTGTTTTAAAGTACTGGGTTAATGATGTGTTTTAAAGAAAATTGTTCAGCCAGTTGTGGGCAGTTCAATCCTGATACTTCCACTTCTTTCTTATTTATTTTACTATGCAATTATAAACAAGATAATCCATTAATGAAAGCCTGCTGATTGCCTCAAAGCCTGACACATTTTAAATCTTAGTCTGGGGTCATTCGTTTTGGTTATTTGTAATAAATACCAAAGGGACAATCAACAGAATAAAAAAAGATTTAGTCTGTTATGTGAATTTAACATAAACTCACCTCACTCTGGTTTCACTCTGTGTGCAGTTTCTGTGTGTGTCCTCCCTGTTCAGCGGTTTCCAAAAAATGGTGGTATGTTGATTGATGATTCAAAATTGCCCCCAGTGTGAATAAGTGTGTAAAATTGTGTGTGCACAGCGCCCTGTGATATGTGAATCGTGCTGTCCAGGTTGGATTTCTGCTTTGCGTTCAGTGTTATGTGGAAAGGTTGTAAATCCACCATGACCTAGACTGAAAGCCTTTTACTGAATAAATGAAAGATCAGAACATTTTTTACAGACATGGATTTATTACCATTTTCTTCTTTTTAACATTCAGTTCATTCATCCACCCATTACTATCTTCCATTCTTTCAGTCTTCTTATTTTTTTTTCATACATTGCTTTAATGACTTGCGAACACAATAACACTCAGCACATCAGTAAATCTCTTAAATTGGAGCTTGTATTTTTATAGATATAGTTATTTCTCTCTTGATTGGCAGCAAGCCTGTGTTTACATCCTAATTAAGTTTACTACTGATAGACTCTTAGGTTTATCGTGCACATATTACAGCTGTAGTCATATTCCCCCAGTCTGCAATGACAGCATGTGCGATTTGAGCCCTTCCTCTCTCCTCTGCTTGGCTATGAGATGCAGATGGAGTACGAGATAATTAAGAGCTGATGACTGATCAGATGGAAACATTCGCAGTCCTTTAGTACAGTAGGAGAATCGCATGCTGTCTGCTACTCCTTCTGGCCAAATGCTAATTGGATGATCAATCTTCTCTAAATTGCCACAACCTAGGAGGTGTGGATGGAGAGTGGGAGAGAAAGAGAGAGAGAGAGAGAGAGAGAGAGAGAGAGAGAGCATGGCGAGAGCAGTATATATATAAATTCACGCACACACCAACATGCAACCGCTCACACACACAGAGTTTGTGATTATGCTAGGGGGTGCCTGCAATTCTCATTCCTGACACCATTTCTTTTCTACAATAATAAGTTCAAAAGGTCATAAATGAAATGTATCATCACGCCTCGTGCTGCACAGTGAACTACTTCAGGAGCGTTATGTACACATGCACATATTCGTGTCTGTGTGTGTGTGCTTAAGAGCCAAGTTAAAAAAAAAAGCCCTGAGGTTAGGAAAAGCAGGAGTAACCTTGTCTATGCCTCCTCACCCTTGACCTTTGGTCTGCTGTGTTTATGATTCTTTTCAGGAGACTGGATTGAGGCTTGTTTATGAGATGTGCTCTGCATTAGGGATGGCTGTTAATGGAGAGCTGCAGAATCCATTTAGCAGACTGATTCAAATCAGCTGGCAGACTGACACTGGATGCCATTGTTCTGCCCCATTGAATGTAGCATTACAAAAAACAATATCAAGCAAAAGAATTGGCACTGATGTGACAGTCTAATTAGTTAGTAGTGGAATTCTAAGCAAGAGCACTAACAGGAAAATAAAGGTCAGAAACAAATTTTTAAGATGATTACTTGTCATACTGAATGAGACGATTTGGCTGAAGAGACTGTGCTCTAATATCTGTTTTCTCTGTCAGATGTAGATCCTAACAATAGACCTATGATTAAAGATAATTATTACATTCTGCTTATGTCGTCAATCACAACAATCTGGTCTTTCAGAGAAAAAGGGGTCACATAAACAGTAACAGTTTTCAAACTGAGCTAAAAGTAATGAGGATATATTTCTGTCCACTTTATATGACCAATGCTGTATTTTGCAGCTGCCCTGTGAGTTTTGCATCATCCTATGCTATCCGCCTTTCGGCTTTTAGATATGTGTTACAGCAACGGCCACAATCTGAATCACAATCTGGTCACAAATCTCAGACATGAATTTTAAATAATTCTGCTGCCTATAATCACATTATATGCTCCATTATCTAAACTCATGAAGAATTATTTTAAGAAATGAGATTTTTTTATCTTCAACAGCAAAATTGGGCCGAAACCTGGCTAAAGTAGCAAAGAGTTTCACTCTCGGGTGACTCATGCCCTTCTAAATATAGCTCCAAATCTCACTACTTGTTAGTCCTTAAAAGGCATAGCTGAGATATCTGTGGTTAAGAAAGTAGAATAAACTGTGGTTGTCTCTACCCAAGCTACACGTTCAAATATTGTTTTAACCTCTATTTGAGTGTAAGTCAGGGTGTGCTGCTGGCATTGTGGCCTTGCTTTGGAAAATAAAATGGTTCTGAAAGGAAATAAAGTCACAGGTGGCAGAGTGAACAGGAACAGACTTCTGTCTGGGCAGGGCTAATGTCCAGATTCATATTTTTTTTTCTTTATCCTGACCTAGTTTCAGCTGTAGAATCACCACAGAAAAAGAAAAATAATAAAACTACTATCCTTCAGATATTGAGAGAAAGTTAAAAAAAGATATAAGGATAAGATGAGATAAAAGGAACACTGATATCTATAAAGGATACTATGCAGCTGTGATATTACATAGAGCAACCCATAAAATCATAGAATTGCACATACAGTTGTTCCATGAACATAAAATGCGATTTTAACAATTTAACAAAGCAATAGAGAGAGAGAGAGAGAGAGAGAGAGAGAGAGAGAGAGAGAGAGAGATCATACAGCCAGAACTAAAAACCTTTTAGAGACCAGCCCATACTTGGCCAACCCCACAACTCCTTCTGTCTGCTCTAAGGATCAGAAAGATTGAGCCTGGTGTGTTCATTCCTTTGAGCTTTATTGGAAGCTTTGCACTGGAACAATATGCTTTTTCAAATCTAATGCTCAGATACATCAGAGGCAATCCCGGATAAGCCTGTGAACAGCAGTGAGAATATTACAAGTGTCATATAAATGCATTTCATGCTGTAGAGGATATACATCAATGGCATACCTGTAGATGGGATAAGATCTACCGGTATGATGTGGAGGGCAGTGTTTCCCTCAGGCCTTACTGGAAAATATAACACAGCATACAGATGTCAGCTATTTCAGCTAGAATCTGATAACATCGCAATTCTCTCATTTTCTTTCTCTGAAACTCCGGAAAATGTTTGCCATGCTTAAAGTATCCATGAACCATGTACAATACATATGTGTACAATGATAAATTATTTCAATATATATTTTTAATGCCTATTGAAATACCAGAAAGGTATGTTCTAAATGTTCAAAAATGTCTAGAAATATGAATATGCCTCATAAAAACTCTCTCATTTCCTCCTGCATATAGCGAGGCAGTAGATTTATTGCTAGCTTGAATTTTTCAACAGCTAACAAAATTGGGATGTTAGTATCTGAGACACAATTTACATTGTCATAGCAGCATATGATTTAACCACGTTTCAGACACTCTACATTTATTATATAGATTTAACACATTCTGCATGACAAATTATATGGTCATCACTATTAAATGATTCATTAGTATATGCCCACATGAGAGCTTTTGTTTTTAATTCAATTCAATTTTATTTGTATAGCACGTCTAACAATAGACATTGTCTTAAAGCAGCTTTATAGAACATAAGTAATTAAGAAATATAGTAGAAAAAGTTTAAGATTGATAATAGACTTACATTTATTTGTATTAATCCCTAATGACCAAACCTGAGGTGACTTTGGCAAGGAAAAACTTCCTTAGATGGTAAAAGGAAAGAAACCTTGGGGAACCAGACTCAAAAGGGAACCCACTCATCATATATAATTCATATGTATACATCATATGTATATTTAACAGTAGCTAAACCTGTCAAAAAACAACCACCCACCACTAGCATTAACCAAAATAAACCAGATTCAGGATATGACTTCATTCCCAGACTTCACAGGTCTAAGCTGTGAGGCTTTTTTAATAAGATGACATATTGAGCTCATAGGTCACAGTGATCCCAGGATCAGTTCTTAAAGAAAGTACTAGCACACAATCTTTTTTATGGGGGAAAAAAGGATATGTTTTAACCAAATATCAAACTACTTAATCATCTTCTGCTATTATCTTTTTTGAGTGCATAAATACTTTACTACTTACCAGTAAAATGCTGTGTATGGAAAGATTATATGGTGTGTGTATAAGAGGCCTAGAGGACTCAGGAACACATAACTGCCTAGAATATTACATTTTGAATTAGCCCATAAAAGAAGGTTATTTGATTTCATGAAAAACTAAGAACAAAACAATAAAAGAAATTCACATTAATCAATATGGCCTGGGAAAAAAGGCCAGGCAGTAAAATGGCAATACATCCAGAAATAAAAAAAAAGTAAGAATTGCATATTTGCATATACATTCCATAAGCACTTCATGTATTATTTCTCATGGGTAGGAAAAGCCTCCATCAGATCTGTTATGCACTTTCATCAGGCACAAGAGAATAAGTAAAACATCAACAATTACAACAACAACTTTATTGGACTTTTTTACATTTGGGTGTATAGTTGCAACAAAAAACATTAACACTTGCACTGTGCTGAAAAAATAGGTTTCTGCAAACATTGCACAAGTGATAAGTAACACAACATTAACAACGACTTTATTGGATTGCAAAAAACACAACTGAAAAGGTGAAAAATTCACACAGAAAAAAAAACAAAAGAAAATGTTGAAACTGGCAACTTGCTGAAAATATACTGCGTGTTCACTAAGTACTGTGTCTTTTTATCACCACATAGCTAATGTTTATATATTCATGCATGAACACGCTATTTTAGTGTACTTAATGTAGTAGTTTATAAATGTTAGCAATTCTCCCTACCTTTTTTGTCTTCTTCTTCTTCTTCTTTCGGCTTTTCCCTTCAGGGGTCGCCACAGTGAATCGTCTCTCTCCACCTATCCCTATCTTTTGCATCCTCAACACTTGCACCCACTAGCTTCATATCCTCATTTATTACATCCATATACCTCCTCTTTGGCCTTCCTCTTTGCCTCCTGTCTGTCAGCTCCATGTCCAAACCAATTCTCCTACCAATATACTCACTCTCCCTCCTCTGAACATGTCCAAACCATCTTAATCTGGCCTCTCTAACTTTGTCCCCCAAACCTCCAACATGAGCTGTCCCTCTGATGTACTCGTTCCTAATCCTGTCCAACCTTGTCACTCCCAAAGAGAACCTCAAAATCTTCAGCTCTGCTACCTCCAGCTCTGACTCCTGTCTCTCCATGCTGTATGGTTTAGAGATACTGTCTCTAAACCATACAGCATGGCTGGTCTTGTACACCTTCCCCTTGATTCTCACAGATATTTTTCTTTCTCATTTTTTTTTGTATACAATGAAAAGATATAAGAATCGTGGCTACCTAGTCCTGTAAGGACGCTTTTTGTCTGTGAGTGTGTCTATTATTCCTATGTATATCTGAGTATATGACTCATGTTTCTGACAACATTTTCCACATTTGTATGAAAAATCCAACAATGCTATAAAAAAACCCATTAACTGGAATTTGCTGAGTTTCAGTGTGAAAATAGGCAGGACAGGAAAGTAAAGCAAATTATGTTCCGTTTATCATCATCTTCTGCCATCCTCTTTCTAAGTGCAGAAATTCTTTACTACTTACCAGTAAAATGCTGTGTATGAGAAGATTATATGAGGTGTGCATAAGAAGCCTGGAGGACACAGGAACACATTACTGCTGAGAATATCACTGCTGATGTCTTGAGTCAGCTGCATTTACATTGTCCATAACAATGCAAGTGTCAGAGAGTCTCATTAATGATATAATGGAACATCATTTCGATCTGGAGCTTGGGTGGCATTCTTGCAATTATGAGATGGACAGTTTAATTTGAAACCATACCCTTCGGGGTTGCAGTAGGCACATGTTGAATATTTAAAGGTAATGTGACATAACAGCAGTCAGTGATAATGGAGGGGAGACCTATTTCTTTCTTTTCTTTCTCATTCAGTTTTAGGTGTATCACACTTAACCTCTCTCACTCAAGAGAGCGGAGACACTCATATACATTATATGTCTTATTTTTATTCATTTGTTAAGAAATTTATAGCAAGAGACTTAGCAAATATAGAGAAGGTCGGCTCTGGTGTGAAACGTTTGTCTTGGTGCTATGCCTGGGGGGATCGGGGTGTTGAGCTGGGGGTTTTGGGGGGGGTAACTGCTGAACAGAACTAATAGACCTATTTGAGCCACTCTTTCTCATTCCTGTGGGAAGACATGTCATAAAAAGCAAACATAATTTCAACGTCAGGAGATTTTTGCTGCCCATTGTCTTCATCACAGCCCAGAGCTATGGCCTATGCTTCAGAAAAATGCCTCAACTAAAGGTGCAGATGGTTTGAGTCTCTGCAAGGAGGTAATGGCCACTTGTTCCTTCTGTTATCTGCTGTGGGATTTTTTAATGCATGTAGGTGTAGAGGAAAAAGACAAAAACAACAAAATCCAGCATCACTAACATCACTTATCATATGCAGGTGCCACAAGCCCTTAGAGTGGCTTTTTGTATAAAGTAGTAGCACTTAATCACTGCTCTCTTCTCTTTTTTTTTCATTCAGTCGTTCATCTTCAGCTTTGTCCTTGTCAGGGTCGCAGCAATGAACGCACTGAATGGGAAACCAGGGCATCGCAAGAATGATCACTTTTTTTCAGAGACAAAACATTGCAATGCTCTGCATCTACTAAAATTGGTTCATTACTTTACTCACCAATACAACCACCCAGGCTATAAAAGCAAAATTTCATTTCACAAAGAACAAAACAGTGAAAGAAATTCACATTAGTCAAGAAGGCATCGGAAAATAATAAAGGAGGCAGTAAAAATGCCACACAAAAAGAAAAAAAAACTGTTAAGTTCAGTTTCAAGCACATCATGTATAATTTCTCAGGGGTTAGAAAAGCCTCCATAAGAGAGTTCGAGATCTATTATGCACTTTCATCAGGCACAAGAGAATAAGTAAAACAACAGTAACAACAGCTTTATGTGAATGGAAAGACACAACTGAAAATCCTTTTTTTTAATATTCGGGTGTATGGTTGCAACAAAAAACGTCAAAACTGGCATCTTGCAGAAAATATGTATGTTTACTGTGGATTATTTATTGCCTTTTCATGAGGACTCAGCTAGGATTTACATATCTATACAAGTATATACCATTTTAGTGCAATAATTTATGTAGGTTATTGGTGAGTAATTCTAGCTCCCTTTTTATAAACAATGAAATGATATGAGAGTTAGTGTATGTTTAATTTATGTCACTGTCTAGTCATGTTAAAAGGTAAGAAAGCTGTATAAATAAATAAATAAATAAATAATTCTAACAGTATTATTCACATACAGTAATGGGTGATAAAATCCCTCAATGTTATAAAAGGAAAAAATATATAACATTATTAAGTCTCAGCATCAAATGAAGATAGTATGTTCAATGACATTATAGTAAAACTCATTTAAACCTATTTTAAAATAGATTTCTGCATATTCTGCGTAACTATAGCTGAAAAAGAAAAGTAGCAGTGGGGAGCATACAATCTACAATCTTAACTCTTTTGCATGAACATTTATACACAAATGTGTCACACAGTGGCTCAAGACTTAAAATAAAGGCACTGTGCTACCAAAACCTTTTGCTCTGTGCTACAAAGATCTATCTGTTCACTAGTTGTTCACGTTGCTGGGGGATGCCACTGTTATTCAGACTGATCTGATCACATTCTGATCAGACAGCAACGAGTTTGTGTAGCTTTAGTTATATATACATACACAATTCAAATTCAAATTTTATTGGTCACATACGAAATCGTACACAGTACGACATGTAGTGAAATGTTTTTTACGACTGTCTTACATAAAAAAGAAAGAGTAAAAAAAGAAAAATTTAAAGTGTGGACATGAAAAATAAGGGATATAGTTAAGAATACATAGGGAAAAGTAGGTAGAAAATGGTAGAAGTCACAAACGAAAATAACTTGAAAGTCAAATGTCAGATATGCATATGCAAATATATGTCTATATATATATATATATATATATATATATATATATATATATATATAGATAGATAGATAGATAGATAGATATGTATGTATATATATATATATATATATATATATATATATATATATATATATATAGTATCAATATAGCAGTAAATATTATAAATAATGAAAAATAAAATAAAAATAAAAATTATAAAAAATAGTAACAAAATAGTAATATTTTATAAGCAGCAGGCTTACACAAACATACAAAGCATACAAATTTTGAACATTTCCAAAAACAAAAACCCTTCTAAGATAGCAAGGACTATATTAACTATACAAAGAACTTGGAGAACTCTTATTCTATGAGTGCATTGTACAGTATACTGTATGTAGTAACTTGTCAGGAGGAGGGATGCATAGTATTGTATATAGGTTTTGCTAATTTCATTTCATATTTTGCTGTCACCATACTGCATGTTTTTTTAACTTTCTACCTCAAAAACGAAATACTCCACGGTTTGTTTATCACCTGTGATGTCAGCCAATTCTGTTTCATAAACATAATCATAAAAATCATGCCCACACCACCCCTCACTACATAACTCACTACATAAAGAAACTCCAGCACAGGTTGCGGATGTCTTTTATTCATGGATACTAATCCTCCTGTGTGATTGTGCTAGACTTACAAACGTCCAGTATAAACCTCATCCAAATCCTATTTGTTGTTTACAGATAGAGTTCCGATGCACTGAGGGATTGTGCACTGAATATTTCTCATATTCTCTCTAGAATTAAAATAGAATCCTCCAGATTTCAAGAGCTTTAAACAAACTCCACTTTTTGGCCATGGTATGGTATAGCTGAAGACATAATGAATAAATGTTTACAATTCAAGAAACACATGTGCAATACTGTTGTATAAGGTCTTTTGTACTGTCTCACTTTATAATAATTTAGCATGCTGTTTACATTGTAAATATTGTACATATACTGTTTTAAACTCACAAACATACATGCAATACTGACGGTGTTGCCTCTTGCACTACATCTTTTACAACACTGAGATGTCACTGCACTACTGCTCATATTGTTTATTTTGTTTATATTGTTCAGATATTGTTTCTTTACTACTATTTAATGATTCATTGTCGTTCTAATATAAAGCATCTAAAGAGCTGCTGACCACATTTTGTGTACACACAATGACAATAAAGAAGTTCATTCGTTCATTCATTCATTAGACGATAAGCCACAGCTGGGGCAGCATTGTAAATCCCATTTACTGTCATGGCTTGATATAGTGATGATAAAGCCATGGCAATATCATGGTTCCCATAAAGCACCATAATGAAAACCATTCTAAACATTATAAACTAATAAATCTTCCATACAATCATCTACATCGATAATTACTATTTTTATATCATGGTCTACAGTTACTTCCTAATTCTGACAACATGAGAGCAATCACTTCCTTGATGTTACCAGGGAACCATGGTAACCAGAGTTCTCTCTCTACAGTGCTTTGTGGTCAGCTGTCACTGGTTGTCTATGTGTTGGCTCTCGTCGCCGTAACGAACGTGTCACAGCGTATCAAGATAGCATTAATTTCCTCTCCAAACAAAGTCCCCAAGGTGCTGCAGGAGACAGGCACAGAGCCTGAGCCCACTGACAGCCAAATGGAGTGAAAGAGAGAGCAATACATCATAGGTTCAGTGCCCAGTTGTCATACTGTTCATTAGAAACAGAACTTTTTTTCCCCCTTCTGTCCCAGATTGAAGTAGGATTGGATGCTATCTGAAGATGCAGTGCACATGACAAACAGCAAGCTACTATTTTCTAGGCTTCTACTTGAAGTGATACAGTTTTGATTCCTAAGGCAACAATCTGATATTTGATGATACTTAATCTGCTATGATTGTTCAGAATCGGGGGTAAACCTATGTTTAGGTATCAGCAGAATTAGATAGGACTATTTCATAATTATGTCCGAGATATTGGTAAATCCTATTTACATATCAGTTTATTTTTACACCATATTTTTCTGGTTTGTTTGTTTGTTTTTGATAAAAATCAAGATTAATTTCTGTATCACTGTATTTCTGTATCTGTAAAATTAAATTTATGTATCATTCAAAAACATCCAATCACTATGCCCCTGCTATTTTCCAATAGAAGCAAACAGAAATAAAAATTAACCATAAAACAATGAATATTTTTATGTATAGAAGAAGAAGAAGAAGAAGAAGATCAAGATCAGGATCAAGATCTTGATCTTCCACATCATCGCAAACAAAAAATACTATCAAATAAAATGATGAATATATTTATAATGTTAATATAATATATCTATTATCTAAATATATAATAAATATCTATTTTCTGTACCACTTATTCCACAAAGAGCCACAGGGAACCTAAAGCCTACCCCTGGAGCCTCAGGGCACATGGTGGAGGACACCCTGGACAAGGTCCCTACCCATCATAGGGCACAATCACACACTCTCACACACTATGGACATTTTTGAGATGTCAATCAGCCAACAATGCATGTCTGCAATCAAGGAGGACAACAGTGTCCCTAAAGAAAACACCAGAAGCATATGAACATACAAACTCTATACACAGAGGGCAAATGAGCAACTTGAACCCCCAACCCAGGAGGTGCAAGGCAAATCACCAAGCCCTAATGCCCTCAAGTAGAATAGTGTTGAAATGCCATTTTCAGTTTAAAGTGCTTGCTTTAACCCTCATTCTTGATGATTACATCAGAGCTCAAGCTGCACAGGGATAGCAGGTTGAATGATGGGACTCTCCTGCCTCCCTTACTTATGGAAATGAAGATGCCTGTCATTATGGTATGGTAGGTCTCTGCAGTGAGTCTTACCTTGCGGCATTTAAAAGAGCATGTGCTTTGTATGTGTGTGTGTGTGTGTGTGTGTGTGTGCCTGGTGGGGGTCAGGTGAGATGCAGAACAGTATTCCCTGTAGTCTAGAGGTTAAATCTTCACAGTGACTGACAGGGTGAATATGCCGACCTTAAGAATAATCAGAGCAGAGATGAAGATTTTTAGTGTGTGTTTGTTTATGCATGTGTGCGTGCGAGATAAATCTATATTAGAAAAATGGACTGAACAGTACTGTATGGAACAGATAATGGCATGTGTTGCACGTTGTTAAGCTGCTTGATGATGTGTATGCTTGTGAATGTGCACTTAATTATGTTTATATTTGTCATTGTGAAATTGCTATTTGGTTTCCATAGAAATCATTAAAATGTTATGAGTAGGTAAATGCTGTTCAGTAATTTCCAGCAATCTACATGATAAGCAGTGCGCAGCATGGTGCTCATAATTGCTCAAAGTCTGCTACAGAAAGCAGCCACCCTGATGAATCTAACCTTTTTTTTCCCCCCACAATTTCCTTTGTGCAGCTGAGCTATCTCATATACTGTTCACTGTGCCTTTGTGTGGCTTTTCTTTCTTTTTATTTCCCTCTATTTAATCCAATTCATTATCCAGGGCCCTTTTGTCCCTCCACTATCAGGGCACACAAAGCGCTCCACTCAGTATGGATGGGGCTTTGTTCACATTCTGTCCTCTTCTCCCCTGGGATGCGGGATCCGTGAAGAATACCTGGAGCAGGCTTTTTCTTATTGTGCACAGGAGGCACAGCAAACACAGAGAGGGGAAAGCCGGTGAGGCGCCCAGCTGAAGGATAAACGCTTTTGAGAGGCACTCACTCCAAAGGCAAAACTTTTTTGGGGGGTCTCATAACGCTTCCATATGCATGCAGTGTACTTGGCACACTGAAATGGAAGGAAGGAAGGAAGGAAGGAAGGAAGGAAGGAAGGAAGGAAGGAGGGAAGGAAATACTACATTATTCTGCACTAATGCAAATGGATGTAATGTGTCCTTTTATTTTCAAACAACAGGTCCAAATCCACTGCAAAGAATGCAGCTTAATTGGCACAACAATATCTTAGTGATTATGAGACATATAATGAAGAATAAGCTATATCAGATTCTCCCATCACAGCTATTCTTTAACATATACTAAAGCACAGATGAAGAGTACATCAGTACATGTGCTAAATAAAGACAGAATGAGTATGGATTGAATAGTTCGATCTTCCTCTGTAAACCCTCCCACTTGGCAAATTCCCCTGATCACTTCTTCTCTGCCTGCACTTGAGATCCTATATTGAGAAATCCAGCACATTCTTGCCTACTCTTCTTCATTCATCTCACAGTCTCGCTATAGCGCTATCCTGTATAACCATTCCGTGCCCCATGCTGGGTCGCTGAAACACATTTCTATTGAAAAACCGTGCAGCTCAAACTGAGAGGGACAATGGCACTTTTTTTTAATTCAGGAAGTGATTTCCACCGTTCAGAAGAACCGGATGCTCTTAATGGCCTCTTTTTATTTGTACTTAAATGCTCCATGTGTGTGTGTGTGTGTGTGTGTGTTTGCATTTTAAATGAGAGAAAATAGAAATGTGACATGTCAGTCACAGGTGGTTGCCCTGATGAGTGTACACACATTGTTAAGGGAGGATCATTTCCTACTCTAATTACAGTACACACAGCAAGTGCTTACTGAATTGGGAGGAGCTCCAGACACAATAGCATATGGGTGTTGGGAGACAATTTCAAAATTATTTAAGTGATTTAATGGTGCAGAAATAAAGGGAACACAGAATCACATTTGCAAATGCATATTAATAGGTACACACAGACAATCTGAGAATCTGCATGTTCCCATTCATACAGCAGAACTCATGAACACATTTACATCTACACATTCGTGCAGTTATCTAATCATTCAATCATGTGGCAGCAGAGAAAAGCATACAAGTCAGCAGCCTCAGTCAATGATCACTGTGATCTCATTGATTTTGATCATATCATGACTGTTGGTGCCAGACAGGCTGGTTTGATTATTTCTATAACTGATGATCTCCGGGATTTTCAGATACAACAGTCTCTAGAGTTCAAGCAGAATGTGGGAATAAAGAAATTTAAAAAACATTTATTCAGAAGCAGTTCTGTGGACAAAATCACCTTGTTGATGAGATAGGTCAATGGAAGAATGGAAAGACAGGTTTGGGCAGACAGAAAGGCTATAGTAACTCAGATAACCAGTCTCTACAATTGTGGAAAAACATCTCAGAATGCAAACATTGAACCATGAGGAAGATGAGGATATGGTAGTTTAGTGGTTACAGAGTTGGTCTACTGATTGGAAGGTTGTGAGTTTGAATGTAAAGAAATCTTATATGTGCTGCAACAGCAGAAGACCACATCCACTTCTGTCAGCCAAGAACAGAAAGCTGTGGAGAAAGTGGGAACAAGCATAGGACTGGAATTTCAGCCTGGTCTATGACTCTGCTGAGGCACACAGATGATTTGGGTTCAGAATTTTGTGCCAACAGCATGAATATGTGAAGCCTTCAACAATCAAGGCTAGTGGAGGTTGTGTAATGGTGTGAGGAATTTATTTCTGGGACACTATAGGATCGTTAATACCAATAAATCATCATTTGAATGACATTTGAGTATTGTTGCTGACAATGTGCATCCTTTCATGGCCACAATTTACTCATATTCTACTGGCTCTAAGTCATCTCATGTTGGTTTCATAAACATGACAATGAGTCCAGTGTTCTTCAGTGGGTTTCCTTGACAGCAGATCTGAATGCAGTAAGACACCTTTGCGGTGTGGTAGAACAAGAGATCCGCAGCATGAAAAATCTGCAGGAATTGTGTGATGAGCTGTCATATCAATATGATCTCAATCTCAGAAGAATATTTCCAACATCTTGTGGAATCCATGTCACAAAGAATTGATGCTGATCTGAGAGCGAAGAGAGGCTCTACTATCAAATGTTCTGTGAATGCATCTAATACCAAGTGATACTTTTCTAACACTGAAATGTAAGAAGATTCTATGTTTTGCTAATGATAAATATACCGTATTTATAAATGGAGTTTTATTTTAATGGGAAGATCCTGAAGGACTTGGGAAAAGTCTGTTTTATATAAAAAAGGAAAAAGGGGTTGGATGAGTTAGCCGTGACCTCTTGGTTTGAGGTCATTAAAAAAATAAAAGAAAGAGGAGAAATCCATTAACGAAAAGTTCATCATAGTGGCTGTGGTATCCATTATTATTAAACCCCCTAACACGTAACAGCAACTATTACACTATTACACTATATATCTGATACCATGTGACAATATGTAATGTAATCATATTGATCATATCAACAACATGCAGGACATATGCATCACACAACTCAGACAGCCGTACTGCACCTGCACCCTTATATTACCTTCCGACCTCAAACTGTGAGTTTTGCACTTTCGCTAATATACAATTAATGTACAGTTAATGTTTCCATCGGCACTGACTGTAGCTTTGGTAATTAATTGTTTGCACTGGTTCATTCAATACAATATAATACTGCACTATTACACAGTATATATATATATATATATATATATATATATATATATATATATATATATATATATATATATATATATATATTCTACATAGTCACTCTTGATTAAAATTCATACATTTGTCTTTAAATTTTTATGTTTATATTTTTTATTTATATTCATATTGTTGTGCAGCAATACACCAAGGCAAATTCCTTGTACGTGTTAAACTCACAGTACTTGGCAAAAAAGCTGATTCTGATTCTGATATAAACCTAGTCTACACTGTTGCCCTAATTCACAGATGACAAGATATAACAGCGATGTGGATGTATTAATGATGCCAATCAAAGCAAATCAGATTTTTTTCAAAAACGAAAAGAGCTTGTGTCAGAATGCATTAAGAGAAGGTACACATACAAGTAACCTGATAAAACATCAAAAAAAAAAGTCAGTATGAGCTCATTGCTAGCTAGCTAGGCCAGAAAAAAGGATAAGATATCCAATAAGATAAGATAAGATAAGATGAGATGAGATGAGATGAGATGAGATGAGATGAGATGAGATGAGATGAGATAAGATAAGATAAGATAAGATAAGATAAGATAAGATAAGATAAGATAAGATAGAACTTTATTTATCTGCCAGTGCACAGTACACAAGAGAAATAGATATAAATGAAATATGCTACATACACAAAATATAAAAAAGATGCTTAGGAAAAAACAGTGCCTTTGACAATGTCAGAACCAGTATTGACAGCAACATATATACTGACAACAACATACTAAATACTAACAACATACAACTGATACTAAATATTGCACATGACATTGCTATTGCTAACTGGAATTGTACGTGATATTGAGAGGTGATATTAGACAAACATTTTACTCATAGCTACACAAAAGCACTTCTCTGAAATTATTCTTCCAAAACTTATTCTTCTCCACTGCAACCCATCCAAGTTAATTAATATAACTAGCTAAAGCACTTCTATTCGAATTAGCTAGCTAAGAAGCCTAGTAGCATAACTATATGAGCAGGCTCATGGGCACTTTTCATGGCCTCTATTTAAACTATGGAAACATGAACAGAGCCAACAAGTGTGACTTTAAATGTGACTTCTTTGATTGTATCTTTGTCTTATCCCACTTTCAAACAGACAAACTTTCCCTGAGGTTGTGTGGAGTGCATGCATAAACCATAGCATTACTTTGGTAATTCGTAACCACACAGTGTGTTCCCTTTGTAAAGGCAGTCCTATAGAATGCTACAGATTTAAAGCTTCATTTACAAATACCTTTGGCTGAATAATTCATGAGTCATATCAAACACCAGGAATATCAAATACATTTGAATAATTCATAACCTGCTATAAATTATGTAAGTTTCTCATGTAAATGTTTATTGACTGCCCCAACAACTACCCTTAAGACTTTTATTGTCAGTGGGTTTTGAGTAAACAGGTAGGTTTTCAGGTAGTTTTTTCTTAATACAAGAGATTTCCAGAGAGAGAGAAAGAGAGAGAGAGAGAGACTGAAGGTTTTTGTGTGTGTGTGTGTGTGTTTTATTCAAGTGAGATAAGCAACATAAACAAACAATAAAAATGTGTACTGATTCAGCTAGCGGAAAAGTGTGTCTATTTACAGCACTACTTTAAAGTAAACAGTGTATTTTTTTATATTTGTTCATATTTTCACATTGTACTCATCACCAAGTGAAGTTTATACCGAGTATGAATATGAGATATTTTCTAGCCTTCCATTTCTAGGTCTTAAATAATCGTTATGATTCGTTTGTGGAAATGGCACTGTGTCATTTATATTCATTACGAGGATTGAAAGCAGTAGAATAATGTAAGGCCATCACTTTCTCTTCAAATGAATCCCAATTTGAGCTTCATACAAAAAAAAGACAAAAGAGTAACTGTTCCTCTGTGAAAAATGGAGCAATATCATTTCATTTGCAGTGGAAATTTCTTTCAAAAGAGTCCAAAAAGCGAGTATGCTCTTTGGATTGTCGCCTGGTCTGGTTATGTCCTATCTTACACACACACACACACACACACTCATCTTGTGTGTGCATGTTCCTATTAGCAGTGCTATCTATATCTTATGCTAATTTCTGGGAGGGAGATGGGCATTAAATGAGGAACTGTAATCTACAGACTGTGGACTGTTATCTGCTAGTTATGCTCTAGGAATACTAATTAGATTGTGCTTTGTATATACGTGGCAACAACTGCTGTTTGCTGAAGAGATAAGAGATGTGTTGAAATTCAGCTCACACACACCTATGCGAACACACACACACGCTTATTTGCACCCTCTCCTATCTCTTTATCTCATCATCGTCTCCCATTTTCAGAGATGATTGAACCAGACTGTGTGCAGGTGAGCTGTGCAAGAGTGACTGCCAAACACGAGTCTGTACACTACATGGCTAGTTCTCTCATCAAGAGATTCATCCATAAACTGAATTTCTGCAGATTTCTATAGTAAAATATAGCATTTAGCAGCTTTTTTCCCTTCTCTCTGCCCCATCATCCTCATCTTCCACTGCTGAAATTCTTGCCACAAAAAGCTCACACTACAATTATTCTGGATCAAATAGCAAAACCTGGCTGCGTATTATATACAGAGGCACTAATCAGACTCCGAAGCGACAGGTACAGCACGGCAAGGGAAATTAGGAGCCCTAGCGAGGAAATGAGAGGGAAATGAAAGGTTCTGCTACCACTGTAGCACACAGGCCATTCACCTCCTGAATAAAGACAAGGACATTCCTCTCACAGGAATCAGCTCTAATCCTCATTTAACAATTATTCCAGACATCCCGACCAGGGCTCTACATGTGATGAATAAGATATGCTAATGCTAATTTCAGAATGGTTAATGCACTGCAAATAATCATGTGCCGCTGTTTGCTTTCATCTTTCCCTGTGAAATATCATTTATTTACTCAATGATGCTTTACACTGGGATTACATTTATTTGGAGTTAGGAGGAAATGAATGTGGTTCACCACAAGATGCTTCAATGTTGAAATAAACGGCATTGCAGTGTTTAAAAATAAACATTAGACATAGATGAATGACATGACAGAAGGCAGCCAGTGTCCTGTATATATCACCTTCCCTTCTATAGCTTGTAGCTTCTTTACTGAACCTGCAAGTAAACATACAATCCATATTTTATTATTAATGAAGATTTTTTTTTTTTTCTGAGGATTTTTTTCATCAAGAGTTCCAATTTGAGATTATAATTATTAGGTGTCTGCTTGTATAATAATCTATTTTAATAAGTGATGGCTGGCTGTGATATTAAATAGGAGGGCTAAAATATATTATCTATCAATTGCTTGACGACAAAACTATTAGGATTGAAAAATGCATTATATCACAAGGTCTCGCTGATGGCTTAATAGGAAGAATCGATGTGAGGCAAACCACACACACACACACACACACACACACACACACATAGTGAGACATGCTGTAGCATTTGTGTTTCCAAAAGATTGTTGTACTGTTAATCCTTTACTGGATTCATGCCCTGTTTCCTATGAATACCAAACAACAAAAATATATAATCCTATTTATTCAGATTAAAAAGGTTTGTATGTCAATTATGTGTACTGTACTTTCTTTAGACAAAGTGTCTTCCTCCATAGGTATTTTGAGGGTGTACACAATCCAATCAATCTCAAATTTTATTTACTACATACACAACCATACACATATTAAATTCTTTTCAATCTCAATAGAATCAAACTAGAATAAAAACAGACTATTACAGAGAATTAAAATAGAAAACTATACAGCTGGAAAGGGAGATATACAGTATGCAGTAAATATAATACAATACAATATATGAATGCAGATTGGTGGCAGAACAGCATGATTATTATGATGTGTAGATGTGTGCAGTTGTGTGCAATCCAGCTTGTTCACCATTCATCCATTACACACACAGCTGTATGTCTCAGTTACTGCTGATGGCATTTTATAGATGTGTTAGTAACCCAGGCTGAAAGACTTCAGCTCAGATGCAGATCATGGGGACGTTTGACTGTGAAAACACCTGACATGACTGTCACTGATCAGCTGCAGGAATGTATGTAAGCCTCAGCTTTCTGGGCTAGAAAAAAATCAGGGCCAGTCTCGCTTTGTCATACAGATTCTGCGTCTCGTTCTTACTCTTACATGTTGATGCTGTTGTGTGTGGTTCCACAGAAGTCTAAAATAATGTGCTAAAATTATATTCTGATGTTGATGCAAAAAAAAAAGAAAAAAGAAAGCTTATCTTCATGTAAATTTGTAAAAAAAAAAAAAAATAAATAAAAATACTAAAAAAATAGTCATTAATACCAGCTAATAATAATAATAATAATAATAATAATAATAATGATGAAAATAAAAATAATGTGTGGCATGTAAAAGTGATATATAGGAACTCTAGATGTTTGAAATAAATTGAATTTCAATCAAAATGTAATTACTTAAATGGAAAATAATTGATTTTGCTTGATTTTCAAAATTTGCAATGCAACTTAAGGCTTTTTTGTGTGTTTTTTTCAGAAAACTAGCACAAGGTTCTTTTTTTACACTATTACCAGTGAAGACACATTTATAATTACTTTCTATTATAGTAACTAGACACCTCGGCCTAATTTTGCAGAAAATTGCAAGCTACTCCGAATACCACAGATTTTGCTTAATTGTCTGTCTGCTCTTGCGAAATCGTGAAATTCTGAAGAGATTGTATTGTATACAAAGTCAGATAAACTAAAGGAAAATAAAAATAAACATCCAGCCTTCATTGGACTGTGAGGTTCTTTTGTAAGTACATCTCCAGGCCCCAAGCTAGATCAACACAAAGAAATCTCAGGGAATAATTCCAGTGGTGATAAAAGTAGGAGGTTGTTCAAATGTGTGCAGATTTCTCTAGCGAGGGTGTTAGCTCTTTACAGGACCTCCTCAGGCTGTGTAGTGTTCTCATTATATAATCTGCCTCTTAAGCTTTATTTTTGGTGAGCTGTAATTTAGTGTGTTGCCAGATTTCTACTGTTCCTGTGTGCTCAAGGCACTCTGATATGGTAATGCCAGACATGCTTTCTCACGACCGCAGGAACTTTTTTTCTAATTTTTTTGTACTCTAAATTATTTTTCACAAGTCAGGGATTTTTTTTTCCTTCTGAAATATTAAGGGTTCTTCATGAGAGGACTTCTCAGCATATATTACAGGAAAACAAGCACACAAGGGATTTGTGTGTTAATGAGTTTGTGCTGATGAGAGGAGTTGCCTTGGAAGAGATTTGGAAAGCTGTTACTCTGCTGAAGCACAGAAGGCTAAAACTGCAATGCCAACAGTTTTTCAGGGCTGAAAATTCATAAGGCAATCAGATCCTGTCTCGCAGAAAGTGGTTATTGAAATTAAGTGAAATTTGTAAGGATTTGTTCCAAAGGTAAATTTACTAATAATTTAGGTATGTGTTAAAGGGGATGGATTAAGACGTTAAAAAAAAACAACATTAAAGCTTTATCAACTTCATCCCAGACTTGTGAATCTTTGTGAATCCAGACAATCTGGACAATCGCCTGCACACAAGCCAAGCTCGAAGCTACTAACAAGATTTCACTCATGGTGCTCTCAGCATAGGCGAGCATGAGGTCAGATGTAACAGAGGTCAGTTCAACACTATCAATTGTTCTAATCAGCAACAAGCTACAGTGGGAAGACAAAGTCTGCACGAGTTCAATAACATCATTCTCTACCTGCCTGCAAATCAGCAGCAACTTAAACACAGCTCAGAAGAATTTATCATCAACAGTCTGATTAAGAAGTATGAATTTGTGTTCATTTTGTAAATCTGAAAACAAAAAAGTTAAATGGATACAAGAAAACAAATACATATTGCAAATCCTATTCCCTCAGCAGGAGTATTTTGCTGAAGCCCATCTCTCAACTCTGAGTCACGAGGGCTTGCACATCCAATCTTCAGAGCTCCTTTTTGAAGCTAAACAAGCTTTGCAGAATTTAGAGGACAGAAACCTTCTAAAGAACCATATATCACCTCAGATACAGAGGGTCCTAATGGGTCCTGACAGATTATTCCTGACTAGCTAAAGCAGAAAAAAAGGCAGAGGATCTGGTCTGCTGATGGCTTTCTTCAGAGCTGCAACCAAGTGCAACAGCCATGTAAAGCTGTGAAGTGCTGCGGGCAATCTGCTGACACCCTGATGATGAGATGGATGATATCCTTTAAAAAAAAAAAAGCCAACAGAGAAGCATTCAAGCAGCTGCAAGTCAGCAGTTTCATTGAGCTTATAGAGCACAGGGGAGAAGGAGCACCGCCTCAGTCCTCCATGTCCTCTAATGGCATTTCGCTCATCGAGCAGACAAAGGCTTTCTGTATTGTGTTCATGGATGTCCACACTGTGTAATGCACTCCTTACTTGGTGCTATGGGGAAAATATCACCATTCATCAACTGAAAGCCTATAAAAGCTTAAGGTATGATGAGATTGCAGAATCGTTACTTTCTCAGGCTTTTACTAAAGAAGAGACACAGAAACTATATGGATCCATCAATATTTATTTGTGAAGGGTGGCTATTAACTAAAGTACAGATGTTTACGAGATATGAGACATGTTCATTGCTGGCCACCGCAGTAACGTATAATGTAAATTATATATATATATATATATATATATATATATATATATATATATATATATATATATATATTAGGGGTGGCTACAGTGAATCATTGACGTATTTTGATTTGGCACAGGTTTTGATCTGGGCTTTGGTACTGGTACTGGGATCACACTGAGTTTGTCTTGAGCAATCCCAATGGCAGGGGTTGGTTGCCAGGCAAGGCAGTGAGAATATTATTATTATTACTCTTATTAATAGTAGTAGTAGTAGTAGTAGTAGTAGTAGTAGTAACAACTACAACTTGATGGATCCTGTGATCCAGCTAGTTTGAATAATAATTCGAAAGTACAATTCAACACTTTCCAGTGGTGAGTAGTAAAAAAGAATAAATAATGAATAATTGTTTAATAATTAATACAATTGTACAAAAAAGGAATGTGAATTGCTCCCTGACTTCACTGACCACAAAGCCCAAACATATGAGCAAACACTGGTCAATTTTTTCACACGAATTATTTATAGGCAAAATATTAGATTTCTTAATAATATTGAATTTGTAACAACTTTGTTATTTGCAGCCTAATGTTATGTTATTGATGCTTGATAAATGGTTAAAAATTGGTGTCAAGTTGTGAGGATTCTACAAAGGTCATAGGTCTAACAACATTATGTGTTTTTCTTTAAAAGTGGATTAGAATTTTGCCCCACCATACATTACCACCCCAAAGTGAATGGGTGAATCCTGGTCACGGCATTGTAAAATGCTCTGGCTATGGTGCTGATATGGGACCTGGTTGGAGAGGATAGAGACCTGTGCTTATAAACCAAGGAAAGGAGAAAGGTATTTTACAATGTGTGGTCACATAGTGGAACTGTTATTATCACACAAGGCACATACAAAGCTGTACAAAGGAAAAGGCTTCCCTCTGAGTTTTGTATGTGCTCTGAATATCTTTGTTGGTTGTTAATGGATTCAGTTTGATGGGTCCTTGCATTCACCGGATATAAAAGTGCAGAAGGGAAACTCTGTTATCTCCTTTCACAAAAGAGAAACAGAAAGAGCGAGGTGATCAGCTTGAACACTCGAAAGCTGGTGAGAGAAAGAAAGAAATGCGTCCTCCCCATTGCCCTATTCTTCTTCTTCCGATTGACAGCTCAGCGCCTGATGGGTTTTCATTCTCTTTTGACCTGTGTTCTGCCACACATTCAGAAAACAACATGCTCTTGTGAGCTAATCAAAGACCGACGGAGAGCGGACTCATCCACTTCACGAAAGCGAGACGACATTCAGGCCTGTCAAACATGGGCTGAGCAGCAATGAGGAAACATGCTTTGTGTGGCCATTTCTCTAGAGATGGTGATGGGATCAAGGGGAGGGAGGGAGGGAGGAGCAGAGGAGAGGAGAGGAGGAGGGGTGAAAAGGGGGTGAGCAGTAATGAGGCTGAGTGGAAAACATTTCAGCTTGTCTCAATGGACAATCAGTAAGATGTAGAGCACAGCTGCTGCTACTGCTGCCAGAGACAGAGAGAGAGACAGAGAGAGAGAGAGAGAGAGAGAGAGGGAGGGAGGAATGGTGGTAACTCGAATCAGCTCTTTCTCCTCTTCTCATTTTCTCACTATTAAATATTTAATTTCCATTAAAGTCAGATCCCCAACAATGGCCGTGAGAGATTTACGCGTTGTCTTATTGCGTTGTTTTTTTGCCTTTCATGCACTGAAAATGTAGAAATGAGGATTTCCACTTACTCCTAGAGGCTATTCATGTTTTAATACGCTTTTTTTTTTTTTTTCTTTAAATAAAAAAAGAAAGGCGCATTCAAGATAACATTTCTGTGACTCTTTGAGGTTTGAGCTTTGTCTTTTCGGTAGTGACGTGTATTCAGTCTAACACATATGTTATCAGAGAATGTTTAACCTCCAAGGTTGCACATTGCTTCTTTAAGCAATGTGTTTGGCTCCTGATATTAACTGACATTGTTGAAAAGACGGATTAGCATGTCGACTGTGGCCTTTAAAGTCTATAAAGCTGCTTTAGAATTGGTAGAGATAGCATAACCAGAGGCGCTGTCTCTCTCTCTCTCACTCTCTCTCTCTCATGTGTGTGTGTGTGTGTGTAATAGCATATAAAAAGGCAGAAGCTGACTTTGAGAACCAGAGACAGACAAAAAGAGCATGAGAAAAGAAGTCAGAAAGAAAAACAGATACAGGAATAGTACCGACACAAACAACATAGCTGGAAAGGAAAAAAAAGACACAGTAGCAGATCAACAATGATGCATCACCATGACAGCAGACAGATGTGCACCTCATTTTGCCGCATTCTCTGTGACCTCTACTAACTATCAAACACAAACCTGATGCTTTCTCTGCAAGCACTGTGACACTGGGATGATGGTGCCCTAAAAAAGAAAACAGCCTCCCCATCTCCTTGAGCACTTCATATATCGTCTCTGTGACGCTGACCGTACTTCGTGTGGGAAAATGAAGGCCATTTCACAAGATGAATATATCTGTAGTTTTCATTTATTTTGAGCAGGGTATGGTTCTTTTAGAGCTTCAGGAAGTATGTGTGTGTGTGTGTTGGTGTGTATGTGTAGGGCTGTTTCAGGGGAAATAGAGAGCGCTGTGGGGAAATAGAGCTCTCAGTTCTATAACCTTTTCTCTGACAGCTATGATAGGTTTCAAAAATGACTCTCTCTCTCTCTCTCTCTCATTAGAATTAGCACTTCCAAACAGAATGGCAGTGCAAGCTGTCAAGTTAAATGTTTTAAGGTCAAATTCTTTGACAAGCTCATTTTTGCCTTGCTGCAATCTTTGCACATCACCGTAAGTATTTGAAAGTGCATATATACACACAGGCACATGTCTGTGCATTTTTGTGTGTGCTCCTATAGTATCTCTCTGATTTCCTGCTGTTTGCCTTGAATGTATATTCCTGCCTGATTTTGTGTGTATAATGTTGATGCTAATATGATGTTAATTACAATATGCCTTTTTTGTATATTTAAAACAAACCAACACTATTGTATGTTCTTGTTTTGATGTGCTTCGTTAAAGCAGTGTGTACTCTATACATTTGTGAACATAGTTGCCACCTTCTTTATATCGTAGCACAGACCCCTCACCCCTCACCCACCCCCGGGTAGATTACAGTGCATGATATTTATCTTTCTGAGAAGTGAAAGCATGAGACCGCTATGCCTGTACCGCTATGACTCTAAACCCATGTGATTTAGATGGTCAGATATGCAGCATATCAAAACTTTCCATGAAGGCTAACCTCACTGATCTGCAGCAGGACCACCCGTGTAGTGCCCAGTATATTTTTCCAGACTTCAGATGTAATGTAATAGATGATTATTACTAGGTCAGAGATCACATGAACTGAGTGGCCACAAACGATGTGCTATTATGGCTTGAATACAAGCAAGAAATAATTGGATGATCTGGTAGCTGCAAGAGGACTGTACACAGAGAATTAAAGATTTATATTTATCTGTTCATTCTAAGGATACATTAGGGTATAGTCTTTACTTTGAAATCTAAATGACATCATTGTGTGGCTTTATGATACTCTTTTAGAGATCTAACTAGACCAGAAGTGCTTTACCAGCACTTGACATATTACTGCCCCCTGCAGGTCTGTTTCCAGTGCACTCTGAGGTAGCTTCACGGAAAGATCATGGATTACCACGCATACACAAACACACACATGCAAGTGAATCAGGTGCTCAGTTTTCAGCGCCAGTTCCCTTAAAACACCTGAACTCAGCCCACAATGTCCACCAAATGTCCAGCACTAATCTGTTTAAACCTGTTCTTATATATTAGCAGCACTTTAAAGAATATAATAAGAAAATTCTGATTAAATATGTTTAAAAAAATGCTAATGATTTATGTATTTACTTTGTTTGGTGCTGAATTTTTGTTATTCCAGTGAGGATATAAAGGTTATATGCATCACTGATGTCACAGGCTGATGTTGCTAGAACAGTTATAATTAAATTGAATAATGGTGGAAAAACTTTTTTACACATAATGAATAATGATCATTTGCTGTTACTTCTAAAATAAATGAACATGTGCTTCTGGAAAGGGAAGCCTTGCATTCTGATTACCTGTTGGAGCAGAATGTACAGATAACGACGTGAGAGACCTGGACAGACCAAAAGCCTAAAGCACTGCTGCACTGCTGACTAAGCAGTTTTTAAAGAAGAGCTAATTCCCATGAGCACCACTCTCCGCAGATAGGAAACCATTAATCAAAATTAAAATTAGGGTGAAAGAACTTTAAACTAAAAATAAACTCTGCATTTTATAACGAAATAAATCTTGAATGCCAATGAAGAGCACGTTTGTTATCAAGATTAATATGCAAGTTGTTCTTGTTCTTGTGTTTTTTTTTCCTTGTGACTGTAAAATAAAAGTTACTGTCTTGTCGTTGCAGAGAGCTGTGGGACTGTAATATTCCAAGCTACATTACACTGAGGGAGATGCAGGAGAATAAAAAGCAGAAGATGAATCTGCTGACAGCCTTCTCTTGTGTTTGAGGTAGCAAAGGCATTGAGGTATTCAGAGGAGCAGCTTTTAGCAGTGCAGGGAACTGCATTTCACATGTTCCTCTCCAGCCTGTCAGAGAGAGATGGATTGTCTCTTTCGCTGAAACATGGATAGAACTAAAAGATGAGGGTGAATTGAAAACTGAGACTAAGTAGTAACTCTCTCAGAATACCTCCAGAGAATATGAACCTTTATCAGACGAAATGGAAATGGTTGATACGGCACAATAGCTTTAAGGGGTTGGTTGGTTTTGAAATCATTTATTTGATTATCTCATTATTTTACTTTTTACTCAAGTTGTCAATAATTGAATGTACTGCATAGTACATAAAGTGTTACTCTGTTGTGTATGTATATATATGTGCAACAGAGCAACACATTATGTAACTGACCACATAATGAAAGCAGCTGGGAAAAAAAGGAAGCAAGAGCAACAGTCAATGTCTCCAGTAGAACTATGGCAGATTTAATATGTTCAGTAAAACAGTAAAATGCACAGCTTTTACATGACACTTTAAAGCAAAAGGGTTTTCTGATCTTTACAGTAAGACAGATACAGGCCCAACAGTATCTTCATCTTAATTGCCACCATAGTATAACTGTAATAATATTAACTTATAAACATAATATTGTTCAAATTTGATCAACTGGTCTCATCTCCTACAGCCTTCAGAAGAACCTATAGAAGCACAACAAACAATGTCTCATAATGATAATAATGATAATAATAATAATAATAACAATAATAATAATAATAATAATAATAATAATAATAATAATAATAATAATAATCAGCAGCAGCACCAATAATCAAGATCAGGCTCTCGTCCAACAAGGGAAAAATTCTTTCTTATCTGCAGAGAGGAGCTTCTTGACCTGTTGTTCTTTGAAGAGGTCTGGTTAATCATGTCTTCCTGCACTGAGCCATACTCCACACACTCCAAGCCCTCTCTAACTGATTACAAACAGACAGTTACAGCTGGTTACATTCAACCTGCACATAATGATGAAGCTGTAAGAACTCACAGCTGGCAAAAGGACTCTCCAATCATGAGGGTTAGCGATGTCACCTTGTCCTATTGCATTTCAAGAGGTAGGTATCTGAGAAATAATTGCACATGTACATAGATTCAGCTTTGTAGTGTCAGCAGCTGGTTTCAGAAGGTCCAAAAAAAGTAACAGGCAAATGAACTAGGAAGAATATACTGGAGACTTCACAACTATCAAAACTGGGCTTGAAATATAAACGAGTACAAATGTAGCCCACTGTCACAAGGTGTTTAGGTGGGAAAAAAAGTTGATGAAAGAAGATAGTAGAAGAAATGAAGTGCTGTAGCAATAGAGCTATTCTGAGCAATTATGAAAGTCAAGAAGGAAAAACAGTTAAAAAAAGTCAACAAAATCATTGTTTATTCATGAACCTCTGATTAAAGGTTAATGCAGTTATTAGATCATAATTATTTCAAATTTATTATTTAAATCCTGAATTTATATATTCCTGTGAAGCTACTTTATAACAATGTCTATTTTAAAAAGCTTTATGCAAATAAAATTTAATTAAATTTTAAACTTTGAATTTAAACTTTTGAGCATAATGTGGTGGTGATATTGAAAAAGCTAATAAGCACAATAAGCGTTTTATTTATACATATATATATATATATATATATATATATATATATATATATATATATATATATATATATATATATATATATATATATATATATATAGTAGTATTTTCTTTATTTTTTTCCTAAAGGTATGCCAAGCATTGCATTCAGCTGCAGAAATATTATTGTACTGACTCATATTGCTATTCTGCAAGAAAAGAATTGTAGTAATAATATATTCATTATGATGTGGTCAACTTGTTTTAATGGATCTTAAAACTTGACATTTTCCTGGGGACTTTTACAGTCTGCCAACAAGGCCACAGGTCTATAGGTTTTTTTCTCCCGTATGAGGTGCTGAAGCTGGAAAGAAATATTTGACTTTAAACAGCTGTGAATGGATTTGCAGTTATTGCGCAGAATTGCCAGTGATCTCTCCTCTCTTCACATTTCTCACAATCAGTCTCTTTCTTGAAAAGAACTCTTCAATCGGTCACTCAAGTGTTTGGTGCTATATTTGTCCATTGTGCAATGTCACAATCCCCCCCCCCCCCCGCCTGCTCTCCCCCTCTCTCTTTGTCTATTCATCTTTATGTAACACCGAAGCTTTCACAAATGAACAGAGGTACATTTGTGCTTTTAATTCTCACTTGCAGAGGATAGTATTTTTTATGTGGAGATTAAAACTATATGTTATGGGTATATTGTGTATTTAATCATCTGAAGAGTTTCAAGCAGTACAGTGTCATCCATTTTACCCCAGAGGTAAATGCTTAATTTAAATTATATTATACTTCTAAAGAGCAATGCAATTTTCCACCAGCTCTTTTATTAATTTGAATCTCATACTGATGCCTGAACATGTGTAGTGATGTACTGCTTTTAAATTTTTTTGCTGCTGGATGTTTATTTGAATATAATAGATTTGGATATGCTGCATAACCTCAAATCATTATTTCCAAATGGTATATATGATTTTTAGTGAAATTGGACATACAGAATGCATTCATAAAACATCCCTTAAATGTAGGAGGGATAAGAAGATAACAGAAGCAAGCATCAACAGAACACTGACTGTGTTTTACTAGCTGTGTTTTCTCAGAATACTAGCTGTGTTGCCAGCTATGTTTTGTCAGAATACTAGCTGTTTTGCTAGCTATGTTTTGTCAGAATACTAGCTGTTTTGCTAACTATGTTTTGTCAAAATACTAGCTGTGTTTCTAGCTACGTTTTGTCAGAATACTGGCTGTTTTGCTAGCTATGTTTTCTCCAGAATACTAGCTGTTTTCCTAGCTATGTTTTGTCAGAATACTGTCTGTTTTGCTAGCTATGTTTTGTCAGAATACTAGCTGTTATACTAGCTATTATACTAGCTATGTTTTGTCAGAATACTAGCTGTGTTTCTAGCTATGTTTTCTCCAGAATACTAGCTGTTTTCCTAGCTATGTTTTGTCAGAATACTGTCTGTTTTGCTAGTGATGTTTTGTCAGAATATTATCTGTTTGCTAGCTATGTTTTGTCAGAATACTAGCTGTGTTTCTAGCTATGGCTTTTGAAAATACTAGCTGTTTGCTGGCTATGTTTTGTCAGAATACTGGATGTTATACTGCGCTCATAAAACATCCCTTAATTTAGGAGGGATAAGAAGAAATGTAGGAGGGATAAGAAGATAACAGAAGCAAGCATCAACAGAATACTAGCTGTACTTTACTAGCTGTGTTTTCTTAGAATACTAGCTGTGTTTCTAGCTATGTTTTGTCAGAATACTAGCTGTTTTGCTAGCTATGGTTTGTCAAAATATTAGCTGTGTTTCTAGCTATGTTTTGTCAGAATAGTAGCTGTTACACTAGCTATGTTTTGTCAGAATACTGGCTGTTTTGCTAGCTATGTTTTGTCAGAATACTAGCTGTTTTGCTAGCTATGTTTTGTCAGAATACTAGCTGTTGTAATAGTTATGTTTTGTCAGAATACTAGCTGTTGTAATAGTTATGTTTTGTCAGAATACTAGCTGTTGTAATAGTTATGTTTTGTCAGAATACTAGCTGTTTTGCTAGCTATGTTTTGTCAGAATACTAGCTGTTGTAATAGTTATGTTTTGTCAGAATACTAGCTGTTGTAATAGTTATGTTTTGTCAGAATACTAGCTGTTTTGCTAGCTATTATTTTTTTCTAAATTTTTTTCTAAATACTAGCTGTTTTGCTAGCTATGTTTTGTCAGAATACTAGCTGTGTATCTAGCTACGTTTTGTCAGAATACTAGCTGTGTATCTAGCTATGTTTTTTTTTTGCTTCAAAATTCTAGCTGTTACTAGATGTTTTATTTTCAGAATTCTAGCTATTATATTAGCTATGTTTTGTCAGAATACTATGATTTCTTTCTACAATTATTGCTATGTGTTACCAGCTACCAACTTTTTTTTTTTTTTTTTTTTAGAATAATATGTTTTCCTAGCTCTGTTTTGACAAACTATTGATTAGTAGCTTTTTTTTGCCAGAACCTTTGTTCAGTTTTGCTGGCTGTATTTGCCAGAATGTGTAGAACATCTAGCACCTAAGGATGATTGCTGTTGTGTGTGGGATAAAACCAATTTAAACCTATGCACCATGGAAATGTGGTTTGATAGAGAAACAGAAAAGAGGTCTGCTTATTTGCAGATTGTCTTTTATTTAATTTTATTTTTATTCTTAAAAATAGTGCACACAGGATAAAGCTTTGTTTAAGGCTCGACTTATTTAGTTCTGATGCAGAGAGAGGCAGAATATGGGACTTTGCTGCTGAATTAAAAAATCAGAAGCTCACAGTTCATCTCTCCAGCACGATAAGGATAAAAAAACAGGAGCTCCCTCTCCTTCAGTCTAAACTGAATATGACATGGTGAGGAGGGGATGTGTGGTTAGTGGGCCATGCATTTCTTCCACGACCCTTTGGGAATCTCTGTGACAGCAAGGACGATGGTTTGGCTGCGAGCTGCGTTCACGGGTGAAGATATAAATATTGAACAGGTGGCTTCCATAGCGTAGCGAATGGCTCAGGAGAAGATGATGATGGATTTGGTGGCCAGGAGCAAGACTGCTCTTCCTCGCTGCTCAGACTAATTCCCTCCCTGAACCTGTCACTCATAGCTAATGGATGCTAATACGAGTGGCTCCGCTAATATAACCTCTTTCATTGGAAGACCCCCCCCTTCCCTCTCTCTCTCTCTCTACATATTGCAGTGTATGTGAAGGACCCTTAAGGCTGACACCTTTTTAATAACAAAAATTGATGGATTTACCTCAGAAAAGTGCACTCAATCAACATGCAGTGTTTTTTTGTTTTTTTCATTTCAAGCTGGCCTATGCTGTTTTAGACTTCTAAGAAATCTGTCAGCATTCCAGGGCTTACATGTTTACTTGTGCTGTAGATACTTGCAGGATCAAATCCATCTGCCTGCCCATGCTCACTTTCTTTGTGTTTCTTTGATCACACCATGTATTCTCTCTGATTATGGAACATGATAACACTGTTATCTTAATAACCAGTGGCAAGATTAATAACAGTATAACAGATGGCATTGTAGCTTTAAGTCATTGAGTCTCCTCTAGTTTCAAAAATACTGAAGCTGGGACACCATATGCTGGAACCTATCCAGGTTGTACAAAAATACCAGGCTTGAGTGAGTGAATGAGTAAGCAAGTGATTGAGTGAGTGAATGAGTGAGTGTTTTAGTGAGTGAGTGAGTGAGTGTGTTAGTGAGTGAGTGAGTGTATTAGTGAGTGTGTTAGTGAGTGAGTGAGTGAATAAGTGAGTGCATTATTGAGTGAGATAGTGAGTGAGTGTGTTAGTGAGTAAATGAATAAGTGAGTGAGTATGTGAGAGAAGAGCACAGCAGGAGTAGCAAATAGTATTCCACAGGAAGACGGACATGGAGAGCGTTCACAGCACATGCACCATTAATACCAGCCGCTGACTCTAAGGTGTGTGTGTGCTTTAAAGTGTTCAGGTGATTGGGTGCAGGTGTAGGTGCTCAGTATTCTGGTGATTGGGGGCATGGATGAGTGTCTGTGGGTGGGTTCACCAAAACGCCTAGCAGCCTGAAGAAACTGCGCCATACCCTAGAGATAAATTGAGGCCCTCTATCAGACACGATGTCCTCGGAATCCCAAAGTGCCTGAAGATGCTGTTGAAGAGGGCCTCTGCCATATCCAGGGCTGTTGGCAGACCTTTAAGTGGGATGAGTTTACAGGCCTTGGAGAATGGTCTTTTAAAACAAGGATGGTGGTGAAGCCATTGGAAGGCGATAAATCTGTGGCAAAGACGATACCTAGGTGGGACCAGGGTCAGTGTGGAATTGGGAGATGCACAAGTTTACCTTCAGGTAGACGATGTGGTGTGGAGACCATGGCACAGACAGAGCATCCTCTTACAAAACGGGCGACATCCTGGGCCATGTTGGGCCTATATCTTTAGTGATCGTAAGGATGTTTGCACGTATGTTCTACCTTCCGGACCTCCAGACAGAGCAGGTACCTCTTCAGTGGTGGCACGGATGTTGTCATCAAGGGACCAGGTGATGGGACAAACAAAGAGGTCTGGAGGGAGTATGGGTTCAGGTTCCTCCGGTATAGGGTCTGGTGAATAGATTCTAGAAACAGCATCTGCTTTTGTCTGGGGTTTAAGTGTTTAGAACTGCAGATTTTTATGATCAGTAATGACTTTGAACGGATGATTAGCTCCAACCAGCCAGTGCCACCATTCCTCAAGGGCCAATTTGAAGTCCAGCAGTTCTCAGTTCCCGATGTCATAATTCTGTTCTGGCGGTGATAATTTCTTGGAGAAGAAGGCACATAGGTGGAGTACAGGGGGCTCTCCTCTCCACTGAGACAAGATAGCTCCCACTCCCAGGGAGGAAGTGTTTACCTCCACGATGAAAAGCCAGGTAGGATCAGGATGGAGGAGAGTTGAGGCCATGCAGAAGGCGGCTTTCAACTTCTGGAAGGCTTCGACCGCATCTGATGTCCAATTAAGAGTCCTGGGTTTCTTACGGAGAAGGGAAGTGAGTGAAGCGGTAAGTCCACTGTAACTTGAGATGAATCGATGGTAAAAGTTTGCGAACCCCAAGATGCGTTGAAGATCTTCGATAGTATGGGGCTGTGGCCAGTTCTTCACGGCTTCCACTTTGGTTTGATCCATCTGAATACCCTTCAGTGAGATTACCTAGCCCAGGAACTGGATAATGGGTCGATGGAACTCACACTTCTCCAGCTTAAGATACAGGTGATACTGATGGAGCCGGTCGAGTACCTCTTGTACATGGTCGATGTGGTCAGAGAGGTTGGGGGAGTAAATGAGAATATCATAGATGTAGATGATGGCAAATTTGTGTCTCGGAAAATCTCATTCATAAAGTTCTGAAAGACTGAGGGTGCATTAGAAAGCCCATATTGCATGACCAGATATTCGTAGTGCTCAGATGGAGTAATGAATGCCGTCTTCCACTCATCCCCCCGACAGATGCGGATGTAGGCACTACGAAGGTCGAGCTTGGAGAAGATGTGAGCCCCACATAGCTCCTCGAGTGCCACAGGTACAAGAGGTAGAGGGTAAGCAAACTTCACCATCTGGGAGTTGAGAGTGCGATAATTGATACATGGTAGAAGTTCTCTGTCCTTTTTGGCCATGAAGAAGAAGCTGAAAGTGGCCGGTGAGGTGGATGGTCGAATGAACCCCTGGTGTAACGCCTCCTTGATGTACTCCTCCATGGCCTTGCGCTCCGGGATAGAGATGGGGTAGATGCTCCCCTTAGGTAGTTTGGCACCAGGCAGGAGGTCTATCGCACAGTCCCATGGTTGGTGAGGTGAAGATGTCCTGGAATGCTCTGTACTCTGGGAGATTGACTTGGGTGGTGGAAGCCAGGCTCTCGATAGTGGTGGACCCCAGGACTGCCGTTTCTCGGAAAGGAACTGGAAGTGGTCATGTAAGAATTCTGATTCCAGCTTGGGTCCATCCCTCTCCACAGGTCAAAGGAGTTGTATGCAGATACATCAAGCATGTTGTAAAACACCGTCAGGGGCCAGTGGACTATCGTTCGTTTACAACTGCTTGGAGGAATGGAGGACCAGAGAATATTTCCATCTTTGGATTGGAAAATATCTTCAGTTTCAGGAGGCTCCTCTTCATGACTTGATTCCTTCTCGTCAGTTGGAACAAAATCTTCATCATTTTCAGTGCTATTTTCTTTATCTGACACTTCCTCCTCCTCTTCTGCAGGTTTTGCCTCATCTTTTTCCTCCTCCACAAGGTCAAAAATGAGTGTATGTACTCTTCATTTTGCTGTCTCAGAGTGAAATGTGAAATGCCCCAAGGATGCTATAAATTTAGGGGTTTTTTTTGTTGTTTATTGTTATCTTGTCCCTAATTGGGCAAATGCATATCTCATAGCTTTTGTTTTGTCTGGAGGCCCAATGGAATGCAATGCCCAATGCTTTGAAGTGTGTTTGACTGTGTGTGTGTGTGTGTAGCCCCATGTTGGTAGATCAGATGTTGCCCCCTGCTGGGCAAAGGCATATCATAAGTGTGAAATGTTTACAAATGTGTAGCTTTTGTTTTGTCTGGAGGCCCAATGAAACGTAATGCCCAATGCTTTGAAGAGTGTTTGACTGTGTGTGTATGTGTTCATTGTGCTGAATTGTGCAAGAGTGTGACCCATTGCACCACTAAATGTGGCCGGGTCAAATTGACCCCGGAAGACCACAGATGCTATAAAATTTATTTATGAACACTTATTCATCATTGTCTCCCGCTTATCCAGAGCCGGGTCGCGGGGGCAGCAGTCTAAGCAGGGATGCCCAGACTTCCCTCTCCCTAGACACTTCCTCCAACTCTTCTGGGGGAATTCCAAGGCATTCCCAGGTCAGCCGAGAGACTGCATGTCCTGGGTCTTCCCCGGGGTCTCTTCCTGGTGGGGCATGCCCGGAACACCTCTCCAATGAGACGTCCAGGAGGCATCTGAAACAGATGCCCGAGCCACCTCAACTGGCCCCTCTTAATGTAGAGGAGCAGCGGCTCTACTCCGAGCTCCTCCCGGGTGACAGAGCTCCTCACCCTATCTCTAAGGCCACTTTAATCTCATTTCGGCCACTTGTATTCGGGATCTCGTCCTTTCAGTCATGACCCAAAGGTCACCACCATAGGTGAGAGTAGGAACATAGATTGACTGGTAAATTGAGAGCTTCACCTTTCGGCTCAGCTCCTTCTTCACCAACAGACCGGTACATAGACCGCATTACTGCTGCCACTGCACCAATCCGTCTGTCAATCTCACGCTCCATCCTTCCCTCACTTGTAAACAAGAGATACTTAAACTCCTCCACTCGAGGGAGGAACACTCCTCCAATCTGGAGGGGACAAACCACCTTTTTCTGATCAAGAACCATGGCCACAGATTTGGAGGTGCTGATCCTCATCCCAGCTGCTTCGCACTCGGCTGCAAACCACCCCAGTGTATGCTGTAGGTCCAGGCTCAAAGGAGCCAGCAGGACAACATCATCTGAAAAAGCAGAGATGAAATCCTGTGGTCCCCAAACCGGACTCCCTCCAGTCACTGGCTGCGCCTAGAAATTCTGTCCATAAAAATAATGAACAGAACCGGTGACAAAGGACAGCCCTGCCAGAGTCCAACGTGCACTGGGAACAGGTCTGACTTACAGCTGGCAATGCTAACCAAGCTCCTGCTCCGGTCATACAGAGACTGAACAGCCCTTAATAGAGGGCGACGGACCCCATACTCCCATAGCACCTCCCACAGAATGCACAAAACACATGTGGACTGGTTGGGGAAACTCCAATGAACCCTCAAGCACCCTGCGGAGGGTATTGAGCTGGTCCACTGTTCCACAACTAGGGCAAAAACCACATTGTTCCTCCTGAATCCGAGGTTCGACTAATAGTCGGACTCTCCTCTCCAGTACCCCGGAATAGACTTTCCCTGGGAGGCTGAGGAGTGTGAACCCCACACTCTGCCACGCTATGTTGCAGAGACGTGTCACTCAGGACAGCCCCACAACATAGCTGACCGATAGTCCTTCTCCAAGGCCTCACTGAACTCCTCCCAGACCCGAGTTTTTGCTTCCGCAACCACCCGGGCTGCAGCTTGCTTGACCTGCCGGTATGCATCAGCTGCTTCTGGGGTCCCACAAACCAACCAGGCTCGATAAGACTCCTTCTTCAGCTTGACTGCATCCCTTACTTAGCCCGCCGTCTCTCATCATGAGGCACTCCAGAGTAGTAGAGGGTCCAACTTCATTCAAGGAGTTGGGTTCTAGAGCCCAGATTGTGCATGGTGGTGAGCCTACTAACTCTAGCCGATACCACTCAACCTACCCCACCAGCTCAGGCTCCTTCCCCTCCAGTGAGGTGACATTCCATGTCCCAAGAGCCAGATTCTTTGACCAGGATTTGGACCGTCGAGGCCCCCGCCCATGACTGCTACCCAAACCACATAGCACCGACCCCTTATGCTCCTTCCTGCGGGTGGTGGGCCTATGGGAACTGAGTGCCCCAGTGTGGCTCCAGTGTGGGGCCCTGCTAACGCCAATTCGGGCGACATAACAGTCCTTGATTTTTTACCACTCATGAGGGTATTTGAACCGCTCTTAGTCTGAACTGTCACCTTGGGAGACCCTACCAGGAGCACTAGGTCCCCAAAAACATGGCTCCTAGACTCATCTGGGTACTCAAACCCCTTCACCATGATAAGGTGGCAGTTCAGGGAGGGGATGAATACTTAATTCAACAAAAATAGTAATTAATTTTACTTGCAAAGAGCATAGTACGGAACTGTCAGTGTCATTTGCAGGCAAGTATATGGAAGAAAACCCAGTATGACAAATTAATCCTTTAAAAACAGGTTAAGTTGACCTGAAGACAACAGGAAGGTTAAGCAAGTGTACAAAGTCATCAGACTGTAAACACATTTATCAGTTTTTAGAGTAATGATTAATTTTCAGCAACAGCAACACTTTAAACACCCCTCAAAGCTGTGATAGAGATATTGATGAACAAATCGCTTCTCCTCAAGCTGACCTGTAAGTTTGATCGAAATGTTTGGGAGAGGTGACCAAAACAATTCACAAATGCCTGAGAGAATTTTTTTTTTCAGTAAGGTAAAAAATAGCAAATGCTTCTTTATTTTTATTATTATTATTTTTTTTAATTATTTATAATGTTAGATGTAATCATATCTGATGTCTATAACACTTACAAGCAGCATATACTGGAATTCATTAAAAGAATATTCTGTAATGTGACATATTTCTGATATAAACACTTTCACAATCTTCATATGAGGTGCAAGGGAGGTGAAGCATGACATCATACCACTAGTAAATATTTTTTCCTTGTGCTTAACGATGTAGTCAGAAATCAGAAAACATCAGAGGCAGGCTGAATGAAAGGCAGGCAGATGAAAACAAGTAGAGTATCCTGATGAACACAATAAAGCCTTCTCTGTTTTATAAACCTATATTTGCTCACCTATATCTGTTGTAATGGATTGTGGATCATTAGCAGCGCTTTGAGAATGGAAATAGATTTTAATTAGATATTATTGTTTTTTTTATTAAAAAAGAAACACACAATGTGCTCCAAGTTTGATGTTATTTTTAATGTGTTAAATTGTTTTAATTAGTTAAATTTAATTTTCTCTAACTGGTTAAAGTGGATCCAGAACCTATCCTGGGAATACAGGCATGAGGCAGGAATACAGTCTGAAAGGGATATCAGTTCACGACAAGGCGCGCACACACACACACACACACACACACACATGGACAAAGAGATAGCATGAGAAACATATACAGTAATGTGACACCTAACTATTGTGTCCTTATTTGTATTCCATTGAACTGCATAGTGTAGGACGTTAAATTACTGCATCCTAATACAATGCAGGACATAAAACATCACCTCTACTGCAAGTTTACACAAAGAACAAAATGTTACCCAAGCATGTGTAATGTCAATAAACTGATATCGACTTCCCCTGTGTTTGTAGCAATGCTGGGCATATAGATTGATATCCTGTGCATAATTAACCCTTGCTGTGTAGAGTCTCTTCAGATAGCGGTAGTCATCTCTGGAATGATAGATGATGCCATAAAACCTCTCTCAGTCTGCCTGACCCTCCTCACCCTCTCATTTAGGGCAGTAAATACATGTGAAATGGGCTTTAATCCCAGTCAAGCAGAGTTTATGGCCTCTGGAATGATCTCAGATAGTTACTGCAACACAAAATGGTGTGTGTGTGTATGTGTGTGTGTGTATGTGTATGCGTGACTGTGGGCGGGTTTTTCAGTTAGAAATATTCCTTCTGTCTCACCCACAGACAAAGCAAGCAAACAACAACAACAAAAAAAATCATATACTGGTTACGAAGACTGTGGAATAATGTAGAGACAGACAAATGGGCAAGAGGGAGCGGCTCTCTTGAAGCACCATATAGGAAGGAAATAATAAATCGTAAGTGTCATGTTGTGACATATAGGTGCAGACTGCAATTGAACACTTTGTGGCCTCCTGGTGCCAGTAAAGTTAAAGGTGTTCTTGACAGTGTCACTGCTCTGTGATGCTGAGCAGATGCTGCTGACCCATTTTAAAACACTGCATTCCATCACTGTGCTCACAGTATTCAAGGTTACAAACAGGTTTTTTTGGGGGGGAAATGAATTTGAAAAATATCAGCAGAACTTTTTTTTCGCTGGGGGGTTTATTTTATTTTAGATTGCCTTCTCTGCACTGCTATTTGCAACCAATTTATGCCTATAATGCATGAGATCAATAAACACATTTGTTATTGAAAACACAAGTTAGTTCTGTTCAGAATAATATAGTGTGATCGATAAGTCTTGAACTATACACCGATGGCATAGCAAAGCTTGTAAACAAAGCCACTCTCTCTCTCTCTCTCTCTCTCTCTCTCTCTCTCTCCTCTGCACTACGCTACACACTCATTCACCCTGAAATATATCCCAGATTGCTTTGCGGCTTGTGTTCTGCAGCAGGTGTCCTTTCTCAGTCATATATCTTCATTTGGTGCTGCTGCTCCTGCTCTTAATGACAGGAGGTAAAAAAAAAAGAGAGAGAGAGAGAGAGAGAGAGAGAGAGAAAAGAGAGAACATATCACCAAAGTCTTTCCTCCCGGCATGCGCCTGCAGCTCCATCACTCACTGTTTCTTCAGCTCTTACAGCCGCTGTGCTGAATAGAAGGCCCCATTACCTCAAATCAAATGAAATATGCTTGACAAGAAAACTGACCCATTTTACAGTCAAGGTGTACTTTCCCTCCAAACGTGTATGATCAAGGAAAAAAAGGAAACATTTGCTAAAACTTACAAAATTGCATCACTTACCGAACACTTTTGTGAAAGATCGGGCAGCCATTCATCAAGTCAGCACACCATATATCCAAAATAATGAACCAACCCAGATGTGCTCAGTGCAGATAACCACAAGTGTTTATGGTATGAGTACTGAGAGCTGCCATTATTTACATGCAGCATGCTTTAGTTTAGCTTATCAGCACTCATTCTGCTTCCGCTGCTTGTTCTTCCCGCTTATATATTTACTATTCTGAGGTGTTTCATAGGAAGCTTGCAACAGCTAGGTATAAGAAACATGAATGCCACGTTAGGTGGAGGAAAAAGTATAGTAAATTAACATGTTTTCCACAAAACTAGTGATTGCTAGGTGTAGATAAGACATACAGCAATTGAGTTCAGTATGTGCACATAGGATATACAGATTATTTGATATAACATATGAACTTGTTTTCTACACTTACCGTCCACTTTATTAGAAACACCTGCACATTTCACTTCTGAGATGTTTTTTTTTTTTGCTTATCACAGTTGCAAAGAATGACTATTTGAGTGTCTGTAGATTTCTCTCATCAGCAAGGTGGTTGCTTATCTCATCACACATGATGTTTTTTGTTTTTTGCACCATTCTCTATAAACTATATGTGTGAAAATCTCACATGTTTAACAGTTCCTGAAATACTCAAGCCTATATCCATGCCCCGGTTAAAGTCACAGAGATCACATTTCTTCCCATTCTGATGTTTGTTGTGAACATTAATTGAAGCTTGTGACATGTATCTGTCTGATTTTATTCATTGTGCTATTGCCACATCATTGGATTATTAGATAAGTGCATGGATGAGCAGGTGTATCTATTAAAGTGGACAGTGAGAGTATATTAAGGCTGGATTACAGCAGCTATAGATGTACAGGTTTATCACATTTACTTCTGCAACAATACTGCCATCTGCTGTTTGGTCTTCTCTAATTGCATGTCTGTTTATTGCACTGTAATACAGTATTTTTTGCAGTCCATTATTGTGTATTACTGCTGCCTCACTGCTCCATATCTGTCATATTTCCAAAAACATGCCGGTCAGTGGATTGCCTACCTCTAACTGTGTGTCTATTAGGCATGTAACACAACAGCACTAGATATATCTGAGTCTATTTATTTCTCCAAACATCCACATCTGTACCTGTATTCAGATGTAAAGCAACTGGGTGTGGCATAAACAGTTTTTATATTAAATTAATACATCTGGAACCACTCGAGGGCCGGGGGTAGTGGTTTGGGGGAACAAATGCCAGCACTCAGCATATGGTCTGTGAATTGTGACTCTGACAGTTCCTCAATTACCACTCAAAATCAGAACTAGTCTCAGCTAGATTATTATTGTTTTGTTCCTGCATAGGATATATCAAAATATTAAAAATCCTTCCTAAGCAGTTACTAAGAAACAAGGTCTTTCTTTGTCCCACAATATTTATATCTTACTGTTTGGTTGCACAATAAATAAATAAATAAATAAATAAATAAAAATAAATAAATAAATAAATAAATAAATAATAATTCACACTCCTGCTTGTGTGACTTTTGCATTGAATTTTGGAGGATCTCAGTCCTAATGCACACCTCTAGACACAACCAGACGCCATCCCTCCAATTTCTGTACTGCTTATTCTATATCCTACACAGGCTCACGGGGAGCCTGGAGCCTAGAGCAAATCCCATGGGACAAAGCACAGTGCAGAAGACACCCTGGACAGAGCATGCGCGCACACACACACACACGAGAGACAATTTAGAGATGCCAATCAGCCTACATTATGTCTTTGGACATACCCAGAGAACACATTTTCTCCCCTTGAAATGCGTATGTTATTTATCACAATCTCCTGGACTTCCACGTTACCAGGGATTGAATAACAAGAACAAAACCAAACTGTAGAAATGAAAACAGTTTATTTGCAGCTGCAATATGATGAAAAATAAATCACTCCACAACAGTTTCGGATCTGGTTTGTTTTTATTAGCATTCAAACTGCAAGAGGACAGAATTCCCCAAACTACAGGTATATTAGGGGTATCGGGTGTATTTGATGTTTGTCCTCTATGTTTTCACAATCAGTGAGATTTGCAGAGAGATATAAAATGTGCTCTTTTATGTAGATGAACAAAAATGTGCAATTCTATGAGCTCTTCACATTTAAAGAGTTAATGTTTGGAATGCTACAAAAAGATTTTAATGCCACACACTCTAATAGCAGTCTATTTACACAAACCAGTGGCAATGACTATAAAAAAATTAACTATGGGATGGCTTAGTTAATTACACCAATCCTTTCATTAAAAAGAAAACATTAAAGCTCTAAATCCACTGTTAACCCAAGGTGAAGTGTGGGTAGTGTGCAGTGTGTCACAATTAGGCACAAAATAGTTTAAACCTGTTTAAAAATAAAAGTATATTCCTTTTTAAACATGGTAAAATGGTCTTGTATATTCATATGCATGGGCCAAACAATAGAATCCTTTCTCACCACAATTCATTAATAAATCAGATTAAATTTTGTCACTATAGAGACCCAATAGTTACACATTTCATTACACCTTGCACCTGTAGTTTTTTTTGTACAGACATGCGAAACATTAACGGCAGTTGTTTGTCATTAATTATCAAGTGATCTAAGATAGTGCATTCCGGCTTGTAAACATATTTTAAAATTATTTCAATAATGTGTAGAATTGGGCAAGAAACAACTAACTACTTATATGTCCAAAATATAGATGTGAATCATGTTTTTTTTTCATCAGAATTTGGTATAAAGACAAATCAAGCAACTCGAAGGTGTTGCCTATGTACATGTCACACTTTAAAAGCACTTGTGTATGCATTACATTTTCACAAACAGGGTGTTATTGAGGCATTTTTAGAAGTTGCAACTATATACTTGGAGCCTGTATTTTTTTTTTTTTTTTTTTTAAGCTATACAAGATTTGTAGATCATGAATGCTGATGAAAAGAGATACTGGACACAGGGAGAATCCCCCCCTTCATTTTCCAATGCATTTCTATGTACTTCAGTCTATACTTTGCTGCAATGTGAAAAAGACAGCATGATGCTGAGTGGATGACTGGGATATATCAGGCACCAGTTTGCTTAAGCAAGCTACAAAAAATTACAACATTTAGCATTGCTGTACCCCTGCTCGATTTTAATGAGGTAGGCCTGGTATACCACTGCGTTCATGATCTCGTTCTGTAAAGATAAAGGCAAAAAAAAAAAAAAAAGGACGAAGAAAAGAAAAAGTTGAATGAATTACGATGACTAAATTACAAACATGTATGTTAACCTCATACGCATCCCTAAAACATTTCTGCAACAGCCCAGAATTTTAAAAATTGCACTTGATTCAATCTGACTCTTAAATAAAGCTAAATGAAAAACATACAGAATATATCAGGGTGAAGTGATAGACTCAACACAACTTCTATACTTCTGCCTGGGATTATCTGTCCTGCTGGTCAGAATTAGGCTCTCCCTCAGATGGAGTGTCCAGTACTGGGTTAACAAATCCCTCGAACTCCTCGTCACATTGCTCACTACTGTCTTCAGCATGTGCACTGACAAAGTCATTCTCCCATTCCAGAGCGTTGGAGTCCTCAGAAGCAGAGGCTGGCCCACTGCCCAGCGCTTTACCAGCAGGACCGAGTGCAGCTCGCAGGATGTCCTCCTCTGTCTTAGAGCGCTCCCACGCAGCACCCGTCCGATTCATACCTACATAACATAAAATAAAATGCCTTTTTAGAAGCTGGATAGTCATCTTGCTTTGTACTTATTCTTACTGTATGTGCTCCTGCTCATTCATGTCATCCAATGCAACAGCAGCACAATGCCGAAAATATGCAAACGCAATTCAAGACAGTTCAAGACTGGAAAAAGCTGGTGAAGTTTTTCTAATTTTCAAGCGTACAGTTCAGTGGAACAACTAGAGTGTTAGATCATTTCTAGTCTATGGTATGGTCCAGAGGGAGAATAAGAAAAGAAGAGGCTGAATACACTCAGAGAAGCTTTGTAATACTTTGTAAATAAATAAATTGCTTCATCAGTACAGAGGCCTTTTCTCATCCTATACCCTTCCTGGCATCAAATATACAATATGAGCTTTTTTTCTGTAAATTCCTGATTCCACCATGATATAACAAGGAGTGCTATAGTAATTCTTTCCTCCTTATGTCAGAGTTTACAACATATCCCCAACGAGTCTGGACTTGGATATGAGTGCATCTTAGTAGCATTCTTTATTGCTGTTTTTGTGGACTTAAATGAAGTGCTTGCACAGACAGGGTTGGAGCAACATGAGGTATAATGTTAGTAATCTACTGGCACAGTGTTTATTTATAAGTGCACTCTGGCCCAAATTTGAGCTATCAACATCCACTCTTAGCACTGATGAAGGCTTCAGACTTTAAATCCTTGTCCCCATTTCTTACAGCCCAGTTATGTGAATGTACAATAATTGCATCACTTCACTTTCATTTAACTAGAGTGGGGAAGAGAAAAAAAAAAATCAACAGATCCTTAAAAAAACATTTAACAGGTAATATTTAAATATTAAATAAACAATAGATAGTAATTAAAAACACTGTTTGTATCCTTTATTCTCCTACAGCAAAACAACAGAAGCCAAAAGAAATGATGCTGATTCCATCTGTAGCCCAGAAACTAAATCAAAACAACAATGCCAAGGCACAAAATACAACTACAAAATAAGTGAGTTCCCTGCTTTGGATAACCAGCCATACTTTTTTGTTAAGAATGCTGAATTTTGGAGGCTAATAGACAAATATTATGCCTCCTTACAAAGTACCTAGTTTTCAGATATACGTCTACCTGAAAATAGTTGCTGGACACATTCAGGACCAGATGGATACAGATATTCCAGCTCTCATTTATACCACTGAAAAACAATCACCTGGTCTTTTTTCCAATCTTCATCAGAGAACCCTGTCCCCACTGTAGCCTCAGATTCCTGTTCTTAGCTGAGTGGAACCTGGTGTGGTCTTCAGCTGATCAAGAAAGCCTTCCTGTCTGCTCAGACCAGCCCTGGCCATTCTCTCTCACCACTAAGGAAGCTCACGGGATGGTTTTTTGTTGTTGTTGTTTTTGTAGATTTTGTGAGTGAAAAATCCCAGGTGATGTACACTTTCTGAACTACTCCAACTAGCCCTTCCAGCAACAACAGCAGATTTTCCCCCCATTCTGATGTTTGCTGTGAACATTAACTGGAGCTCATCACTACTGATCTGCAGCTGTTCAAAACTGATTTTGATTTAATGTATTATGCTACTGCCACATGATTGACTGACTAGATAATTACATATAGGAGTATTCCTATTAAAGCAGCCAGTGAGTATATACTGTATGTATATAGAAGAATCTCTTTATTTCTGCCACATATGCATTACAGTGAGTCTTTTCTTCGCAAAAACCAGCTTAGCAGTATCAGAAAAGTCTTGAATCGGACATTGCTGGAATTTGAACCAAACAGCTCCTGTTTACTAGAAGCGACTAAGCCACAGCACTAAAGAAGAAAGCCTACAGTCTTCTGATCCATAGTCAAACACGTTATCTCTTGTGCTACTGACCGACAATATAGTGGCCATATTATCGTATGCATACTATAGTGTTTAGTACATTATAGTATTCAGCGTATGCATATGATACTTATATCATGTTCATGTGATCAGTAAATCTATATACATATGTATAGACTAAATTTGTGGTTGGCTGTTTGGTTTTAAGCCTTATAATATAACTATTTAATGTCAGTCATGTAAGAATTCTCAGGTACAAGAAGGTTAAAAACAATTTTCTTAAAAACAATTCTCCTCATGCAGACATCAGTACTCTGAGTTAGCACAGAAATAGTTAAGGCTTAGCAATACTTATGCAATAATTCTGTCTGTAATAGAGAAGCTCTTCCTCACCCTCCTCATCCTCCCACTCGAGGTCAAGCGAGGTGGCATCATCATTAGTGGAGCGAGTCCTGCAGGTGAAATCCCAGCTGCTCTCTGTGTTAGGAGTCACCAGATTTGTCTCTGAGGACAGTCCTGGACATAGACACAGTACATGAATATTACTCATATGAGGAATTAAATATGTGATTAATGCTACATCTCCACAGTGAGCTTATACTAAGAGGAAGGTATCCAATGTCGGTCTAAGGCTTCTGATGTCTGCAAGCTGATCCACCGATGCCATTTTAGTATTCAAGTTCAAGCTGGTAAGTATTCTCTCCTCAAGCTCCAAGCGTGAGTTCCTGAACAGTCTTAGGTTTAGCAAAACAGATAATACTCTGAAAGATCACATGTATGTATTCTAACGTATTTAAAGTAATTTTTACAATCATATGCAGAATGCAGTTGAGAGGGGGTGACTGATAGGACTAAGTATTCGGAGTAATCTCTGCACTCTTAAAAACCATCTAGTAGCTATGACATTATAATAGCTGCATCCAAAATGACCTACTACACTGTGTGCACTTACCCTATGCACTCTACTGTCTAGTGTATACAATTTAGAAGGATAGTATCGCCTCAAATGGAAGACTAGGGTTTTTTTTTTTTTTAATGGAACACTAACAGCTTTTCCAGCCGACAGCAAATGACCTCTGGCCTGTAATGCGGCGCCGCTTTAGAAGAATTGGGTGAATTTTTAAAATGTTGGAAAATATATTTGTAAGATGTCTGATCCACCTGAGTGTTCTCAGCCATCTTGACACTTTTTTCTCATCCAGCATCAGCACCTTATATCCCCCTTCTTCTGCTGTAAACTGTCCTTCACCTTCAGCTGGGAAATCTGCAATTTTTCTGGTATATTGCTTATTGTGATGTCTAAGCTAACTCATTATATTAACAAACGAATCTGAGTTAAAGTGATTGGCTGCTAACATATCCTATGTGAGCTTGACCATTTGCTCATTTTTAAACAAACGAAGAGCATATCTAAGAGCACTTCTCCAGATGGGTAGAGCTAGATATACATCAAGGGCAGCAGTGATTTTCTTTAAAAATGGCTTGTAAATGTTGACTGCAGTCCATGTCTATTTTCAAGTGGAATCTTACAATCACTACTTTGAGGGATAATATCTGCTAGCTTGCAATTAGTAGCTCATTTGGGGGTGGTGTGGTTTTGCTCAATACACTTTTACAGAGCAAGAACAAACTGTCACTGTCCAATCACTCGGACGGAGAGGACTTACGGCTACTGCGGAATGCCTCTGACTGAGCCTTCACATTCTGCAGGTATGCTTCGAAGTCTCCTCCCGATGGCTTGCTACAGAAACACACACAGTGCATTCCTTTCACAGATCTAAATAAAGGTCTATTGATTAGAACATTTTTGCACAAGTTTCTATTTTAGTTTAAAAAAAAAAAATCCACATACCTCATTAATAATTGACGACAAAACAAGACAGACCATTTGTCTTTTCTTTTTTTGGCCATTTCCCAATTCCCACCTACAACCTAGCTCTCTCCATCACATTACTGACACTGAATCCATTAAATATCCACATTATTCCTGCTCTCCCCAATGTTGTGCTTCTTCAAGACAGTTATCCCCTTTCCAGAAAAGTACAATAATGCTAGATACATAGAGGTCCAGCTTTCCTCAGCGCTGATATCGATAAAATGATATATGCTCTGGGTGTCTCAGATAGAACAGTGTGAGAGGAGCTTTCACACCATTAAGTCTTACACAAACTGGCTACATAACAATATTCATTTTAAGTGCTGTGTATATCCTGAGTGCCTTAAGCTGATGTCTAGACATGCATTTCATCATACCCCTGACCAACTATATGTAAACAGCACTTCCTTTTATAAACCGTGCAGAGGTTTTCTCTGCTTTAACACCTTTATTTTCAATTATTCCTTTTTTCAACAATTTCAATAACGACTTTATTTACACGAAATCCTGCACTCCACAATATTACAGGGTATTACATAATATGTTCATGTCCAAGTGCGACTCATACTTACTGTTTGAGATGTGAGCTGCTGCCCTCTGCCTCGCTTTTCTTCTGTGCAAGCTGCTGCTTCCAAAAACACATACGACTTTAGTAATGACAGCCTACTGAGACAGATGGCTGATCATAAATTTGCTCAAATTTCACACAAAACAGCCACATTACATTTAATTACAACATCATATTTCCATTTTGTGGGCCCTGCAGACTGAAATATGCATAAATGGGGGGAAAATATAAAAAAAATGATTGCAAATAAGGAAACAAGCAACATAAAGAACAAATGTTCAAGAGGGATAGGGAAATTCTGTTGTACTTATATTACTAATATTTATTCCCTAAATACAACAGCAGCAGGATGAAGGACAGGAGTATGGCAAGAGGATAAGAGAAGGGCTGGGCGTGCTCAGTGTGGACGCCTCACCTCCTTTAGTTTTCGCTCCCTTGCGAGCCTCGCAGCCTCGCGCTGAGCTGCGACTATAGCCTCCTCTTCTAGCCTTAACTTCTCCTCTTGTGCCACTAACTGGGCAGAAATAACACAAAAACAAAAAGGGGGACAGTAACGAAACCGAACAAAGGAACATAATGAATAGCAGGAATGAAAAGCAATAAAAAGCAACACAGACTGCAAATGGAAATAAAGAAAACTAAAAGGTAGGCTTGTTAAAAATTCTGTTATGTTTTGATGAATTTTAAAAACTTTTAATTATTTTCTGAAATTGGACCAGGTATGGTAATCATAGACAGTAAAAAAAAAAACTAGAGATTATGTGATGTTCGCATGTCTTTAGGATTTTTACTTGTATTAGATTAACAGCAGTAAGAACAAAAGGTGAGGCACAGGGGTAACAGGCCATACCTCTGCATTCAGCTTCTCATCGATCAGTGTCTGCTTATCGGCAATAGCAGCATAATGCTGTTCCTTCAGATGGCCAATCTCCTCCTCACTGATGGGCCTGAGCCAAATACAATAAAGATCAGACTTCATAGCCCTCTTGAGACTCCATAGTTTCTACATCTCCAAGTTATATATGCCAGAAGAGCTCTGACCGCATTGTTCATTCATCATGCATCATCACTCTCACTTGCTCAGAGATGTGCTTTATTAAAAATCATGATGGAATGGTCTGGGTATAACAGTAGTTAATCTACTAAACTATTATGTACACTTCTGCAGCTCACACTTTATTGTTTGCTTCATGTAAAATCCACTGCACGTTAAAAGACATCCAAAATTTAGCTTCCATGGTCCTTAAACACATCACTAACAGTTTGCTAATGAATCAGGTTGTTCCTATTCTAAAATCTTAAATATTCACAAAGGCCTTGCCCACTATCAGCTTCATAGCTTGTCTGAAAGTGGTTCCCTGAAACCAGTTTGGTCCATAAACAGCTCCCAAAACCTGGAATACTGCACACATTCTGTGACTGTTCTCTGATATTTACTAATCCAATTACTAATCCAAAAACAGGAAACCCATTAAGGCTGTGGATACTCAACTTTTTGATATTTTATGTTTCACCTATCTCGTGTAACCATTTGATCCTGGTCAGGGTCCTAGTGTTTCTAGAGCTTATCCCAGGAACAGGATCCTAAACAGGAAGTCGATTGGCAGTCAATCACGTGGCACCTCTTTCACATCTAGGGATAATTTAGTGCATTCAAATAATATAAGTATGTTCACACATACCGACTCACAGTGACTCATACTGACTCACAGTGACTCATACCGACTCACAGCGACAAACTGACCGGAAACCATTCAATTTTTAATGCGAGTTGGCAACTCCTGGCTATATGAGCAATACCGACTGCTGCTGACTAGATGTGGCTGTGTTCAGCTATGCGAAAGACTTGAGAAAACTTCATGGAAATATGGAAATTCATCTCCTATGACACGATTCATACACACACACACACCCCGGTGAATATTTTTTACAAACGTTTTCCCTCCAGAATGTTTCATTTTAGTGGCAAGAAAACTGATTTGGAATGCCAACTGTGTTACCCAATGATATTCAATTCACTGAATTGTTCATTGTACAGTGCTTTTAATGTAGACAGCTGCACAAACTAGGTTCACAGAAATATATAAATCTGGGACATAAACTATACTAGTGATGTGTCATTCATGAACGATTCGTTCATTTTGAAGACTTGGGAGATGAACTAATCGTTTCTGTTTCCGGCACAGACCACATAGCTGAGGTTTATGGGGCTGTCACGTGATGAACGAACGAACGACTCGAAGCCGAAGACTCAGGAGATGAACTTATCTCTTTTTATGGTACAAAATTCATGGTTTCAGCCTATGAGAATGTGACGTGACCAAAGAAGGAAAGACTAGGACGGGAGGTGAAGTAACCTTTACAGACTGCATAGCTTAAAAACCCTGCTAAGCAATGAATTAATCATTTCTGTTTCCTACAATTTGGCCTTTATAGTTTTGTATTATTCTAAATGTGGTCAATGTTTGTGTAAGTAGATGTGTCAAGGTAGCTGGCTATTAACACGTAACATTGCAATTATATTGTGCTGAAATTTGGTGCCACAGTCTTGAACAAATGTATTTCATTTATCTACTTTTCAGTTACTGCCCTTGACCTAACTTGACACATTTGAGACAAACAAGGATACATTTTGAGGAAAATGGCTAACAGTGTAGCCAAAAAAAAATAAATAAATCTACATTCATCCAAAACCAAAACCCTGTGGTGAATAAAACAGCTACTTATTCATAACATCTCCTTCCTGGAATTATCGACAAAAACCGACACTTCACACCCACGCTGCACCTATACACACATACTGTACTGTATACACCGATCAGCCATAACATTATGAACACTGACAGGTGAAGTGAATAACACTGATTATCTCCTCATCATGGCACCTGTTAGTGGGTGGGATATATTAGGCAGCAAGTGAAAATTTTGTCCTCAAAGCTGAGGAAAAATGGGCAAGCGTAAGGATTTGAGCGAGTTTGACAAGGGCCAAATTGTGATGGCTAGACGACTGGATCAGAGCATCTCCAAAACTGCAGCTCTTGTGGGGAGTTCCCGGTCTGCAGTGGTCAGTATCTATCAAAAGTGGTCCAAGGAAGGAACAGTGGTGAACCGGCGACAGGGTCATGGGCGGCCAAGGCTCACTGATGCACGTGGGGAGCGAAGCCTGGCCCGTGTGATCCGATCCAACAGACGAGCTACTGTTGCTCAAATCGCTGAAGAAGTTAATACTGGTTCTGATAGAAAGGTGTCAGAATACACAGTGCATGATGGGTCAGGGCTGTTTGGGCAGCAAAAGGGGAACCAACACCAATATGAGGCAGGTGGTCAAAATGTTATGCCTGATCAGTGTATAACCTCATGGTTCATATAAACTGTGTGAAAAGAAAAACTCCATACCTGGCACAACTCTGGGAACTCTCACCCTGAAAGAAGAACCAACATTATTATATTAATATTATAAATAATATTATAAAGCACTATTCTCAAGAAGTGACTTGACTGAAGGGAAATGATTCAGTGCTCACCTCATCGCTTTCTACAAGGTTCTCAAACTGTAATAACAATAAAAAAAGATGAGGTCATTCTATGCCAAACAAACAAACAAACAAACAAACAAACAAAAAGGAGAACGAATTAAATAATAACTTGTGAGACCTCTATTGTATAGTGCTCTCCAGTTGTGCCACTTCTGAAGTACTTAGACCTGTGGACAAGGAAGAAAACAAAAACAGGAACACGTTTTACTAAAGTATTATTATTATTATTATTAAATTATAAATATCACGGCCGGCAGTGTGACAGCAGCTAATGGCTACTGTTAATTATGTAGCTAGCTGACTGGCTAACTAGCAGGAGGAGGGCTGGGTTACGGGGCGTGGCTCTGTTACTATATAACACGTATGTTAGCTAGCTAGCTGTCAAATTAAAGGTAAAAAAAAAATAAAACACAGTCATAGCAACTTAATGTTCTGTATGAAAATAAAGTCTTGGCGCAGTATTGGCTTGCTATTTATTTTTCAGTTAAACCTAAACGATTCAGATTCAGAACCTAAACGATTCAGATTCAGTAGCTGGGTTATTCACATGTTTCTGTAATGATTCTGTCAAACAATGTCACATTACATATAAAGAGTTAACAATACTTTTATGGTCATTTCAGTGATCGAAGGTATCTATCACACTCACCCTCCTCCTCTCTGGATCCTGTTCGCCTCTCTCCTGAATACCCCAGTGCACTGAGTCCAGCAGTTCCCCATGGCATTGTGTCAAAGTACAGAGAGACAGACAGGGAGCAGATCAGATATCAGCCTCTGCTTTCCCATTCCACACAGATCTCCCTATCCGCTGCACGGAAACATGGCCTGCGCTAAGAGAACAACACACTGGAATACATTTCAGATTACTAATGAAATGACTCCGCCGGTTGGCTGCTAGAACTTGTTTCATACAGCAGATACATCCACAAGGCGGGTAGCTCTGGTGGCTGCTAACCTATTGTTTCCTCTTCCTGGCAAATGACACGTGAATAATGATTAACGACGGAAAGCCGGTTGGCTCAAATCATGCGCCACCGTGAATCACCGCTAGGGGGAGACAAATGTCAATATAATTCCTCGAAATAATTAGAATCCACACATTCGTTTATGGCATCTATTATTATTGTTTTTATTGACTTTTATTTATTTTTATTTTTTTAATACTTATTTGCTGTCCCTGTCTAATAGAGGTTTTTCTCTCAGAAAAGTTATTTTTATTTATTTTATTTTTTTTAAAGATAATTTTAGACAGTACTAGTGGTGTAGGTAGATGTGTGGCAACTACCAATTTTGCTTGGTAACTCAGGCTGCTTAGCAACTGTATTGTTAATTTCACACGGGTGGTACACAGCTAAAATAGTCCTTAAAAGCCATGTTCATGGAAATCCACAAAGAAGCAATATAACTGCTGTTGGATCTGCTGATTTACTTTGACTTAACATCACCCAGTAAATATTGTGTGCAGGCATTTGAGCTGTTTAAGTAATGACTGTATTGAGAACATAGTGGGGCCATAGTGGTTAAGGACAGGTATGCAGATATCTTCAGATTTTCACCGAGAGAGAGAGAGAGAGAGAGAGAGAACAGTAGGGATGCCGTCCACACAGAGTGTTACTCTACTCTGCTCTTTCTAGGAAAGAGTGAGACAACTCTGCTCCTCTTATAGCGATAGAGCTGGAAAAATGTCTCAGTAGGCATACTGCCCTTTTTGCTCCCAATCTCATACCAGTTCTTCCTCTGAGAAAGTAATTTACTGTATATACTGCAGTATACAGTTTAATGTACATACACTGATACTGATATACAGGAAGCTATATTAATATATCACTTCTTATACAAATGTGGCAATGACTAGATCTAACAAAAAGGTATGTGGTGGTTTAGTGCTTAAGGTCTACTGATTGGAAGGTTGTGAGTTTGACTCCCAGGTCCACCAAGCTGCCACTGCTGAGTCCTTATGCAAGAATGATTAACTCTCAATTGCTCAGTTACAATTACAGAAGCAAACTGGACTTGGCTGGTGAATTACATGAATTATCATCTAATCATTACTAATGTCATGGCTTTATATGCTCCAGTTTATGCTCAGTTATGTGCAACTCTCTGGTTATAAGATTAGAATATGCAAGTGTAACCAATGTAACCCCTGCGGGTCCTACTCACACCTGCTCCAAGCGGGTCTCCGGCATGGGAGGCGGGCGCACTAACAAGGAGGCTAAAGACTGCACCTAAAGAAGCACCCACCTCTGGTTTCCGTTACACTTACCCCCCTAAACCTCTCTCCCATCCGGGTTATGCCACCAATGTAACCAGTGTAAACCCTGTGGGTCCTACTCGCTTGAACCCGGCATGGGAGGCGGGCACATTAACAAGGAGGCTGAAGACTGCAGCCACTGCAAGATCAGGGGAGTGAGGTTTACCTGCACAGCACCCACCGCTGGCCTCCGTTACACAAATAAAGCTATGACAAAACAACAGGATGTTAACATACAACAGAGCACAACTTATGGCAGCAATGTGATGATGTAACCTACTCCACCCCTTCAGTTTATCCTTCCTCTTATTAGTGAGTTTAACTCGTTTTCCCCAAATAATGAATTATCCGCCTGTTTTGGGGTGCCCATTCTCAGCATTAAATTTCTTTGTCATGTCAGACTGCACAGTCGTGGTTAATGACTGATATGAAAGTAGACACCCAGGGCTTCAGTACTTAATAAGTATTTCTGTTTCAGCATACATTATTAGGGGCTTTATATATTTTTGCACACCAATGTTTCTATCTTCAAAGTATTGATATCAAGGCTATTTCTGCTCTTTGAATTGAGAAAAAAAAACATCTCACACTGAAATCCAACAGATTCCTGACTAATATCAGACTAGAAGCAATAAAACAATTCATTTGTTTATGCTCAATGGAAATGTCAAATTTTGCTAGTGTACCTGTAAAAAGGAAACAAAAAAACCTCTTTCACCTGCAACTGGAATGGTTTAAGTGACAGGTAACACCAGATTGACATGGCCTTTACTGTAAATGCTGGGTGTGGAAGGATTACCTTCAAGTTAATATTTTCTAGTGCTCCAAGTAGATTGCTAAAGCCTGTTTCTCAACTGTAGAATATTTGGTTATATTGAGCAACATCTAGCAGCTGATGTAGTGCATGGGTTATCGGTCCTGCCCTTCACAGTGTAGTAGCACAGCATTAAGTCCTATCCCTGAGGCACCAATCTGCACAATCTTTTTTCTGATAATTCCTTTAAAATTAATACTGCTGATATGTACAGCACACATTTCATTGCCTTTACATTATCAACTTTATGACCCCTCCACATAGAACTTAGCCCAGGTTTGAGACCCCTGGCATAACAAGATTAAACTTAAAGTTGTTAACATAATTGGATATTCATGGATACAAACATGAATATTTATAGAAACGAATCATTAATTAGTCCTATCTTGACCACTGAAAGTGGAACTATTACAGTCTGGTTTAGTCATTCACAGTACAGCTGGGATGTAGTAATTGACTGACTACATTTCACACAGTGTCCATATCAGTTTGCCTAAATCATAGTCATGTACTATATATCTAAAATATGACTGTCTGGCCTGGTCATGTCCAGTGGATCCAGAGTCTCTGTGGAAGTTTGCCATTATGGTACATAAACAAATAATCAGTTGTGTCCTTTTTGCTAGAGCTACACTACATGGCTAAAAGTATGTGGACAACTGAGGGTCACACTCAAATGTGGTCCTTCGCCCAATTGTTACCACAACACTAAAGGAGGCAAATGTCTAAAAATTATTTTTGTATTCTGTAGTATTAAGGTTTTCATTCCCCAAAATTAACGGGCTGCAGGGCACAGTGGCTTAGTGGTTAACATATTTGCCTTGCACCTCCAGCATTGTGGTTTTGATTCCTGCCTTCGCCTGTGTGTGTGTGGAGTGTGCATGTTCTTCCTGTGCTTCAGGGTTTCCTCTAGGTTATCAGGTTTCTTCCCCAAAATCCAAAGGCATGCTTTGTAGGTGGACTGGCATCTCTAAATTGTCTGTAGTGCATGAATGTGAGTGTGTATGTAATGGGTTAGCTCCACGCTCCCTTGCATGCCCTGTGTTGGATAAGCGATATAGAAAATGCATGGAATTAAGGTTTGCCCAAACCTTTTCTGCCATGAAAGTAATGACAAGAAAGATATTATATGCCAATGAAGAACTCTATCATCCTGCATAGAGCCACAGTGTAACGGTCAGAAGACACCGCCTGAAGCGGGGATCGAACCCTGATCTCTGTTGACCGGCGTGCAGAGAATTAGACCTACATGGAGGATAAAATAAAAGTACTGCTTTATTAACAAAACTAAAACTGAAACAAGACTTACAGAAGACACGGGACAAATACAACATAAGTAACCAAAATGTAACTATAACATGGAAACACAATGGCATCAGATCATACCATGCAAACATAAAACAATTACTGGCAAAACATATAACACAAGACAGGTATATACACTATATTGCCAAAAGTATTCGCTCACCCATCCAAATAATCAGAATCAGGTGTTCCAATCACTTCCATTGTCACAGGTGTATAAAATCAAGCACCTAGGCATGCAGACTGTTTTTACAAACATTTGTGAAAGAATGGGTCGCTCTCAGGAGCTCAGTGAATTCCAGCGTGGAACTGTGATAGGATGCCACCTGTGCAACAAATCCAGTCGTGAAATTTCCTCGCTCCTAAATATTCCACAGTCAACTGTCAGCTGTATTATAAGAACGTGGAAGTGTTTGGGAACGACAGCAACTCAGCCACGAAGTGGTAGGCCACGTAAACTGATGGAGCGGGGTCAGCGGATGCTGAGGCGCATAGTGCGAAGAGGTCGCCAACTTTCTGCAGAGTCAATCGCTACAGACCTCCAAACTTCATGTGGCCTTCAGATTAGCTCAAGAACAGTGCGCAAAGAGCTTCATGGAATGGGTTTCCATGGCCGAGCAGCTGCATCCAAGCCATACATCACCAAGTGCAATGCAAAGTGTCGGATGCAGTGGTGTAAAGCACGCCGCCACTGGACTCTAGAGCAGTGGAGACGCGTTCTCTGGAGTGACGAATCGCGCTTCTCCATCTGGCAATCTGATGGACGAGTCTGGGTTTGGCGGTTGCCAGGAGAACGGTACTTGTCTGACTGCATTGTGCCAAGTGTAAAGTTTGGTGGAGGGGGGATTATGGTGTGGGGTTGTTTTTCAGGAGCTGGGCTTGGCCCCTTAGTTCCAGTGAAAGGAACTCTGAATGCTTCAGCATACCAAGACATTTTGGACAATTCCATGCTCCCAACTTTGTGGGAACAGTTTGGAGCTGGCCCCTTCCTCTTCCAACATGACTGTGCACCAGTGCACAAAGGAAGGTCCATAAAGACATGGATGACAGAGTCTGGTGTGGATGAACTTGACTGGCCTGCACAGAGTCCTGACCTCAACCCGATAGAACACCTTTGGGATGAATTAGAGCGGAGACTGAGAGCCAGGCCTTCTCGTCCAACATCAGTGTGTGACCTCACAAATGCGCTTCTGGAAGAATGGTCAAAAATTCCCATAAACGCACTCCTAAACCTTGTGGACAGCCTTCCCAGAAGAGTTGAAGCTGTTATAGCTGCAAAGGGTGGACCGACGTCATATTGAACCCCATGGATTAGGAATGGGATGTCACTTAAGTTCATATGTGAGTCAAGGCAGGTGAGCGAATACTTTTGGCAATATAGTGTATAGGGAAACAGGTGACACGGAGGGAAAGCAGAACAGTAGGGAGGGCGTGGCACAACACACATGCAAACAACAATGACCAACAAAGAAGGCTATGATTAGATACCAACTAGCACCCCCTCTAGTGGTCTGGCATGGAACTGTCCCAGTAGCTCCTGATACACTGCCATGCTTCAAAATCAAGTGTAAAGCCTGAGTTATATATTTTTTTCATAAATGTCATACAATCTGTAGAACCTTTAAAATATTTTCTTAAATATAACCAGCTGTGGTTGGTAAATACCCCTACTACTCCTGCTTCCTCTGTCCTTTTAGAAGAGTGGGTTGAGAGACTTATTCTCTCTCTGTTCTTTTTTTTTTTATTTTTAACTTTATTGCTAAGGATTGTGTAGAAAGCTAGGGTGATAGGATTCTGGAGCTGCTCTTTATTAGTTGTACCTAATTTTAGAAGTTTAGCACAGTGTAAGGTGTCTAGGGGGAACTTTTAAGTTGTTGTAACTGCCGTTTTTTCAGATATGTTATTATTTCAAAGCAGTAGATTTACAAGAGCAGAAACATGCCTTATGGGGCCTTATGCAACACATCTACAGATAACAGGAAGATTTGTACATCTTTTTATTCTGATCTCAAAAGAATTTAACTTGAGCACGAGTCTACTGCACTAAGGTCCGATTCCATGTGATATCTATTGTCTAGGATGCTTCACTGTTGCCCAACCACAAGAAAACAGGGTATATCTTATATATAAATACAGTATAGACTTCTACAAAACATAACATACCCTCACCTAAATGCTGGCTTTTAATACAAAAAAGACAGTCTTCAACCAACAGACACACAGATATTGCCTCATGAGAAGCAGTAAGACAACATTCAAAAATATTGGTTAATGATAAAAAGTTATATCCACCTCATACTATGCTTTTATTTATTAAATATCACAGTTAAATATTAGAATGATGTTTATTGCTCTATTTCTGAAGTCTATACAAACAGTATTTTAAACTTATGGCTGAGCAGCTGCTCCATTTGGAACTTAAGTAGCACTGAGCTAAACAGCAATATTAC